>NC_047112.1:10175131-10475131 GCF_902500255.1 Thalassophryne amazonica
CCTGATCAAAAATGACTCCAAGATTTCTCACAGTATTACTAGAGGTCAGGGTAATGCCATCCAGAGTAAGGATCTGGTTAGACACCATGTTTCTAAGATTTGTGGGGCCAAGTACAATAACTTCAGTTTTATCTGAGTTTAAAAGCAGGAAATTAGAGGTCATCCATGTCTTTATGTCTGTAAGACAATCCTGCAGTTTAGCTAATTGGTGTGTGTCCTCTGGCTTCATGGATAGATAAAGCTGGGTATCATCTGCGTAACAATGAAAATTTAAGCAATACCGTCTAATAATACTGCCTAAGGGAAGCATGTATAAAGTGAATAAAATTGGTCCTAGCACAGAACCTTGTGGAACTCCATAATTAACTTTAGTCTGTGAAGAAGATTCCCCATACACATATATACACACACATATACATATACACATATTCATTATTTTTATTTTTTTTATTTCATTCATTTAAAAGAAAAAAAAAAAGGCACGATCAGAGGAACTGTGAAATACTGGCCAGTCACTATTAATAATTTCTTATGTGTCCAACCTTATATATACATATATACACATATATATATACATATATACACATATATATACATATATACAAAAAGAAGAAAAAAAAACAAAACAGGAAAGCAGAAATAAAGCATCTCCATTACCAGAATGAAAAGGAGCAGAGAGAAGAACAAGTCTTATATTTTCTGCCCCTTTTTACAATACAATCTTTCAATATCCAGCGTCATTTTTCAACATTATTTAACAGATTGTATTTCTTTAACTTGTCACATACCACTGACTTATTTCATAATTATGACCATTATTAAATAGATTACATCTCTGACAGGTTACATTTTTAAACTTAAAACATTTTATACATTATTAACAAATTACTTTTTTTTTTACTTCCTTACAGCCCACTAACTTATTTTATAGTTTCATACTTACTTAATACATCTAGTTTAACACGTTTTTTAAATAATTTAAGCAACCTTAATTCTTTAATTTCATGTTGAGATTGTTCCATAATTTTACACCATTTACTGCAATACTCCGTTCTTTTACTTTGCTTCTGTATCTTGGTTTTCTAAAGACTTCTATTCCTTTCAGTTTATAACTACTTACTCTTTTCTCAAACATATTTTGAATGTTTGTTGGTAAAGCATTTTTATTAGCTTGGTACATTGTTTGTAATATTTTCAAATCGACCAAATCACGAAATTTAAGTACCCTGTACTTAATGAACAATGGATTAGATGGATCTCTAAAACCACTGTTGCTAATCACCCTTAAAGCCCTTTTCTGCAGAATAAACAAAGGTTGTATATGTTGATCCCCAGATTTCTACACAATAAGTTAAATATGGGAAAATCAATGAATTGTATAATGTTAATAAACCATAACTATTTAATGAATATTTTACTTTATGCAAAACAGCAATGGCTTTCGCTATTTTTCCTTTTATGCAATTTATGTGTGACTTCCATGTAAGATCTTCATCAATTATGACTCCTAAAAATTTCATTTCTTTTACCCTTTGTATATCCATTCCATCTATTTGTAATGACACGTTTTTTTTTTTTTTTTTGCTCTGTCATTAAACAATATGAAATTTGTCTTATTAATATTTAGTGACAGTCTGTTTATATCAAACCAATGCTTAACCTTTTCCAATTCTGTTTTTATCACTTGTGCTACTTCCTGTATATCTGATCCAGAGTAAAACAGCGTTGTATCATCAGCAAATAAAATGCTACCAAGCACATTAGATACATTCACAAAATCATTGATATACAAAATAAACAGTTTGGGTCCAAGTACTGATCCTTGTGGTACTCCATAAGCAATATTACACAATTCTGATTTGATATTATTTATCTGAACAAACTGTTTTCTGTTTTCTAAGTAGCTTTTTACCCACTGATGTGCAATACCTCTTATTCCATATTGTTGTAACTTGTGAAGCAATCTTGAGTGGTCAATAACATCAAAAGCTTTTTCAAGTCAATAAAAATACTTACAAAATAATCCTTATTTTCTATTGTTGTTGATATTTTCTCTATTAATTCCATAATTGCCATAGCTGTCGAATGTTTTGTTCTGAATCCATACTGAGCATTATTTAAAATATGATGTTTCTCAGTGAATTTATCCAACCTTGTCACAAAAACTTTTTCCATAATTTTAGAAAACTGTGGAAGCAATGATACTGGCCTGTAATTAGAGAATTTATGTTTGTCTCCATTTTTATATAATGGGACTACCTTGGCAATTTTCATTTCATCAGGAAAAATCCCTGTTGACAGAGACAGATTGCAAATATAAGTAAATGGTTCAATAACAGTTTCTATTATACTTTTTACAGTCATCATGTCTAAATCTTCATGGTCAGTTGATCTTTTGCTTACACAGTTTTTTTACAATATTTCTTATTTCATCTTTTTCCACATTGTCCAGGAAAATACTATTGACTGTATTTACAAGTGTATATAATGTATCTTCTACTATTGGTTTATTTCCCACCAGACTTGATCCTACATCTGAAAAATAATCATTAAACCCATTTGCCACTTCTTTTATGTCATATATCTCTTTATTTTCTTTGACAAAGTAATTTGGAAAAGGTGCTTTCGCTCCATCACTTTCAATCACCCTTTTTATAATTCCCCATGTTGCCCTCATATTATCTTTACTCTTATTTAATTGTTCACTATAATAATCTTTTTTTTTGTTTCCTAATTATTGTCAATAGTTTATTTTTATATTTTTTGTATCTGTGTTCTGTTTCCTTTGTTTGCATTTTTAAAAGCACCTGTATAAATAGTTTTTCTTTGCACAAGCATTTTTTATTCCCTTTGTCAGCCATGGTTTATTTACTCTTTTCTTACTAATTTCTATTAATTTACAGTTTTTATTATATGATTTCATCAATATTTTCATAAATGAGTTATATGCTACATTAACATCACTGAGATAAACTTCTTCCCAATTTTGATTTTTAAGATCATATTTTAATGCCTCTAAGGCTTTTACTAACTTGTCTCTTTTGAAGTTTATAACAGTTTTTTTCTTGTACCTATTTTTATATTTAAATATTGAAAAGACTGGTAAATGATCACTAACATCTGTCATCAAGATCCCATTCCTGATAATTTCATCTGTTCTATTTGTAAATATATTGTCGATTACCGTTGCACTTTGCGATGTAATTCTGGTTGGTTTTGTTATCAAGTGGAATAACCCCAAACTATACATTGAATTCACAAAATCACTTATTCTTTGGCAACTGGAGCTCTCTATGTTAATGTTAAAGTCTCCACATATAAAAAGCTTTTTGTTTTTAATTTGATGGAATAACTATTATTCTATCTGTAAATTTCACAACACAAGAATCTGGTGCTCTGTATACACAACTGATTAAAATATTTTTAGATGTTTCATGTACAAGTTCCACTGTTACAATTTCTATGACGTCATCCACAGTTGTCATTTCTTCTACAATTGTACATATCAGATCTGCCTTTATGTACAGAGCAACACCACCACCCCTTTTATCTCTTCTGTTCACAAAATACAGCTCATATCCCTCCATTTGAACATCAGCCATGAGATCATCATTAAGCCAAGATTCAGTGATTGCAACAATACTAAATCTATTTTTAAACTGATTTAAATAACGACATTTTACAATACAAGCTTCGACTGTTTATATGTATGAGTGACAGGGTATCTTCTGCAATTTTTTCACTATCTAGCTGTTCTACCGTATAATACTCACAACCAATCGTTTTTAAGTCAAATATACTTTCATAAATATTAGTGTCTGTCATATATTTTATCATCTATTTCCATGTTTGATCAGATTTTTTTTTTTTTTTGGTCCAATTACCAACAGACATCATATTTGATTGTCTATTCAGGTCTGTATTTCGTAAGGTCCTCCATGTTTTTGATTTGTATACCGTTTGTTCCTTCTTTTACTCTAATCCACACCCTACAATTCCAGACCCATGTAGCAACAATGTGCTTCTGTTTTTTTAATAGTCTTGCTTCCCTAGCAATATCTGCATTTTTTTTTTTGTTAAATGCTCATTTATTAGGACACTTGTTCCTTTCAAATTCTTTGCCTGTCTTAATACTTCATTTTTATATTTTCTGCTTGTAAATCGTATAACAATGTTAGACAGTTTATTTTTTCTATCTTTAGTTGGAACAGTATAGCAGTCTGATATTGTGTCTTGATGGATGTCAACACCATTTTGATATAAAAAGTTTGTAACTTGCTGTTCCAATGATTGTCATTCTTCAGGTGGTGCATTCTCCCCACTGGTTCCACCACCCTTGCTTCTAGTCCAGATATTATAACATCATCTTTTCTAGTGAAGTGTTCAAGTTCATCTACACGTTGTTCAAGTTTCTTGATGCTCTTGTCCTTCTCTTTAACCAGTTTTTGGAGTTCTTTAATCTCCACCGTCAGCTTGTCTAAATTAGACATGTCTTTTAATATCTGGTTTATTGAGGTCTTTATCTGCTCTATATTTTCCTCAAGTTTCTCCGTTTTCTTGGGTGGTGCCATGTTAACTATTGTGGCTTAGTATGGCCACTGTTAATTGCAAAAAACAATTTTCACCCGTAACCTCCACCACCACAGGTCCGGTCACCGCACACCAACCCTCCCCGTTGCTAACCTCGTTCACAGGCACCCCCAGCCTCGGTCGTAGCCGCTGCTAGCCATGGATGTAGCCGCCATCAGCCAGGAATGTAGCCGTAGGCGGCCTCAGATGTTACCGCCGCCAGCCTCGGTTGCCGCCGCCGCCAGCCCCGGATGTAGCCGCTGTTAGCCTCGGATGTAGCCGACGCCTCGGGCCTGGATGAACCGCCTCCACCGATGCCTCCGCCACCAGCCCCGGATGTAGCCGCTGCTAGCCGCGGACGTAGCCGCCGTTAGCCTCGGATGTAGCCGACGCCACGGGCCTAGATGTATCGCTGCCACCGATGCCTCGGCCTGGATGAAACACCTCCACCGATGCCTCCGCCGCCAGCCGCGGACATAGCCGCTGTTAGCCTCGGATGTAGCCGACGCCTCGGGCCTGGATGTATCGCCGCCACCGATGCCTCGGGCCTGGATGAACTGCCACCACCAATGCCTCGGGCCTGGATGAACTGCCGCCACCGATGCCTCGGGCCTGGATGAACCGCCTGCTCTGTCGACCGTTCAACTTGTAAACAGCGATGCTTCCACGGGGATCTTCCTCCAAAGTTGTCACGATGATGATCCCAAAATCTCGTTCATATGTGTGTGTGTGTATATATATATATATATATATATATATATATAGATACACACACACACACACATATATATATATGCGTCTACTTTAGCTAAAATGTCAGGGTTCTCCACTGGACTTTTAATGAACAGGCACAAATAAAGTAGAGCACGTCGTGTGAGTTGTGTTGTGCACTGAGCGGGCAATAACAGGCCAGGGGGTCTGGAACCCGCCAAGCAAGAGACAGAGACAGGGAGAGAGACAGACAGTGAGAGAGACACACTTGAAACAAAGCTGAATCTGTCATGGTTTCATTCAGTACAAATGCCCCCCAGTATACCATCAAGCTAGCAATTGGCCCATGCAACAATGCCCAATCTGGCAACACTGTGTAAACACCCCTCTGAGGGGAGATAAGTCAACCAGATAAGTCCTGGTTGTCAACAATGGTTTACAACAATTTCTTTCTCAATTCTTTTCCTTTGTTTTAGACAAAAAAAAAAAAAAAACACTTCAAAGAGTCCACCATTATTCTGCTGTATAGAATTGTCTGGTAATTATATTTGTGTATTTATATTTGCAAACTTTTTTTAACTTTCACTTTTGACACTGTGTGCTTCTTACCATCTGTGCTGCAATGCTGCTGGCACCCCATTTCCCTGAGGAAGTCAATAAAGTGCTATCTAATATAATCTAATGACAGGTGTCAAAATCAACCCCTCATCTGCATCATGGATGGATTTAAGTGAACTTAATTTAATTTAACTTTAGGGGAGGTGATGGTCTAGTGGTTAAGGTGTTGGGCTTGAGTCCAGAAGATCATGGGTTCAAATCCCGGCCTGACTGGAAAATCACTAAGGGCCCTTGGGCAAGGCCTTTAATCCCCTATTGCTCCCGGTGTGTAGTGAGCGCCTTGTATGGCAGCACCCTGACACTGGGGTGAATGTGAGGCATAATTGTAAAGCGCTTTGAGCGTCTGATGCAGATGCAAAAGCGCTATATAAATGCAGTCCATTTACCATTTAATTATATTTGATGCTTTTTCAGAGTAGTTATTAAATGAATATTTAATATGTTAAAGTTGAATGAGTTGTATTGAATCGTTCATCACATTTGAGCAAAGTTTAGTAACTGAATGTGGACTCCATCGAATGACAAAAGGAGCCCACATTTTTTACCCCATGGAGTCCCCAAGGATTCCAAAATTTCCAAATCCCAATTCAAACTCTGTAATTAAATATGGCATGTTTTCAGAGCTTTTGTTTTTCTGACTGATAGAGCCACCCCCCCAAAAAAATGATATTTCTACCACAAATCATCACTTGCAAATCCAATACTGCAGAGAAAAAACAAAAGACAGGAAGGGACAGTCGGGCAGAATCAGCTTTTGTTCAGTCGACAAATATCAGTTGTTGATGAGCAGCCATTAGGCTTGTTGGGATGCGACACTGTCCATTATTTCACTTGTGGAACACAGCGACTATTAATGTAAAAATGCCTGTTACGTAACGGGAAATCATTGGGGCATTGTTCCGACGGCTCTGCGGCATCATCTGCTGTGATTCAGCAGCAGCGCTGGTGCTCACTGAGCAGAGCAAACCACCGACGCTTCCAGAGGTTCTGAGCTTCACTCCCACCAGGGCACTTTTGACAAGACACGTTACTCAATCAGGTTGATGTAAGGCACTTTGGACGAGCGCACTCACCGTGCTGCTATACATCCCAAAACCGAAGATGAAGCTTTCACAACTCTCTCTCGACATTATGCCTGCCTCAGCACATGAGTAGTTTTTGCGAGTGGCTCTTTGACGGGGTGGCCTGTCCACAGGGGGGGCAGTATTTCTGCTCCGTGTGAAAAACCTGCGAGTAAGACGTATGTTATTGTGCAACACACACTGATCGGGACAGGGTTCCTGCTCCCTACACACTGAGAAATGTTTTGTTGTTGTTGTTGTCATCACGGGATGTCCCTTCGCTGCCACAATCTCACTTATGAGACAGTCTGCAGCAGAGAAGGAGCACAGGAAGATTCCATCATGCTTTCAGGAATGGACAGAGGTGCAGACAGAGGAAGGACGATTAGCGCAGCTCTGACGAAACACCTTCTAATGAGTGGATTTAGGTCGGGGCAGTTGGGATTAGTTTCGAGGTTATGCAGACATGTGCACAAAGAGAAAGATGGCTCATTAGCAGGTGATGTAAGATACCTGGTCATCATGACAACAAGTCAGGGTAAATACAGAAAAACACAACCGATAAACGAGGAATTGGCTGTGTACAAGGTGACGCATGCAGATTCTGGAGTGTTTGCAGAAGCCTGTCATGTTGGACTTAAATGTGCATTTTTTCGTGTAAAAAACAAACAAACAAAAAAAACAAACCAAAACAAAATATGCCCTTCAAAATAAAACCTCACCACACATCTGTCAAATGACATATCACGGGACTCAACAGAAGGAGACCGATATCACCCAGGAATCAGAGCTCCACTGGGGCTGATGATGGGCGTGGTCCAGTACAGGAGTTTGACAGTATGAAAATACTGCAGTACACACTACTGTACCAGCACTTACACCCAAGTATGATGGCTGAATGGATTGGAGGACAGCTGTCTCTGAGCTACAGGGAATCCAGGTGCCATTTGCCGGCAGCCATCCTTCGTTTGCGGCACACAGCTTCCACAGAAAGCTGAGTGTTCAAAGTGTTGAACACCCATCAAACTATACTGTCCCACTTGTGACACTGCTTTAGGAAATCTGTGTGTGAGTGTTTTTTTTGGGGGGGGGAGAGGGGTTAAAGAGGGTAACACAAGAACTTGGCCTGGGTTAAAAATCTGGCTTGGTTAGAGGTAGGGGTAGCCCTGGGCCCAGTTCACACCTGGGGGTGAGTTTGCATCGGACCGACTTCTTTATCCTTAAGGAGTTGGCCTACCTATATGTAGACCTCAGTTCAAATCCCGCTCATGCTACCAGTCTGTACCCTTGGACGACACAATCTATATTGTTCAGTTCACTCAGCTGTAAATGTTTGCCCATTTTTTACTGACTCTTCAAAAACACACTTGCCACATTTTGTGGCTTTCCTCTGCTCTGTTGCAGTTGACCTTGGGTTTATTTATTTGTTTGTTTGGATAACTGAATTACTCCCTCACTACTTCACACATTACATGGATTTTAGGGTGGTGGCCAAGTGGTTAATGCACTTGGTTTCAGTGCAGAAGGTTCCGGGTTCAAATCCCACCCCTGCCACATTTCTCCATGTAATGTGGAGTTGCGTCAGGAAGGGCATCCGGTGTAAAACCTGTGCCAATTCGACATGCAGATACACCTTGGATTTGCTGTGGCGACCCCAAGTGCAAAATAAAGGAGCAGCCAAAGGGACTTACTTTCACTCAGCTGTAAATGTTTGCCCATTTTTTACTGACTCTTCAAAAACACACTTACCACATTTTGTGGCTTTCCTCCGCTCTGTTGCAGTTGACAACGGGTTTATTTATTTGTTTGTTTGTTTTGATAACCGAATTACTCCCTCACTACTTCACACATTACATGGACTTTAGCTGTTCAAACCTCCCAGAAAGATCCACGTGGAACGATGTCATGTTTGTCTATAGAGCTCATACCCTCAAACAGGAAATCCTGGCAGTACTTCCAAACAATTGTTCCTTATCAAACTGGCAATCAGCCCATGCCTAACTGCAGGTGTGGAGTCTGGTGAGTCACCTTGTATATTGTTATCTCCAAAAGCAGGAAAAGGATGATGGAGCAGCAGGAAAACTGTTTTTGAAGTAAATCTACATACCAGCCAGCTCGACTTGACCTGACACTCCGAGCCCATTCTGACATCAGTAACTGTTAAATTCATAACTTGGCTATTTGACCCTCCTGAAAAATCTTAACATGAGAAGACTATAAAAGAGAGAGCAGTTGTATCTGCCACATACAAACAGTAAACCTAATGCAGCACACTAGAACCCTGTCTCCAAAGCACTAACACAGAAAAGCCTCCAGGCGGAAGAGTCCCTCCGCCCTACTTATCTCGCGGTATTGTGAGACACACCAACATTCTGTGCTTACGTTCCATTCCACAGCATTTAAGGAGGACCCGTGTGATTACCGGAGCTGTGGTGAAGAATAGCTAGAGGCTCCGTGTTCAAGTGTACCAGTACCAGACATTTTTAGTTTATCATTAAACAGTGAAAATAAATAAAAGGTTAGATTAAAATTTGTAGTTGTTTTGTCTCCGTCATTGTGTTGTGTGTCCCACTTGTCTTAACTGTTGTTTTTATTTCTGTGTGTTCTTTGTTGAGTTTGACTTTATGTAGGTTGAGTCCCCTGCTACCCAGTTCTTCCTGTTTCTTGAAAAACCAAAACACATGTCTTCCTGTGTCAGAGGATTCCTCTCATCAAAGATCTTCCTAACAGGGTTTAGATCAGAGGAAAGGTTTGAGCGAGTCAGAGCCTTTTCACAAACATGTCCAACTTTTCTTTCTTTTACTTTATGTTTTGTGCAGTGATGTAGACCACAACTACAGTAAGTCACAACCAAAACTTCTCAAAGGAAAAATTATTTAACACACATGTAAAGGTGTTTCTTGGTGTTCCCTCTCAAAAGGACAACGTGCACTGGGATGCAGACTAACAAAGTGATCTCTCTTTGGACGAACTCAATGGTGAAACCACATCCAAGGAGGCCATGAAGATAATTTTACTCTTGTTCCGCCAACATCAGGAATTAGGGGTGCCAGAAAAAAAAAAAAAAAAAAAAAACGATTCACGTCCAAATCACGATTCTTATTTATTAAGATTATGAATTGATCCAAAATGTCCAAGAATCGATTTTTAAAAAGCATTTTTTAAACATTTTCTTGCTTACTCACTGCGTGTACTGTTTGTTAGGCAATAGCTTCTGTACTACAGCTTCCCCGCTAGGGGAGGGTCCAGCTTGCTCCAACCATTCGTGAGCTGCAGCTTAGCATGGCGGACAAAGGCAAATGTTTGGGCGCATTTTGGATTTTATTATTTGCTGTGTAAGAAGGAGTTTGACATGACTTATGAAGTGTGCAAAATCTGCAAAATGAAAGTCAAGTACTTTGGAAACATTTCAAATCCGCAAGCCCACATGCTACGCCATCACCCGGAGCTAAAAGAAGGGGCACAGCGGTCTCTGCTGACTACTGACCAGCGTGCACTCCATCACTTCACTAAACTGCCAGCCAACTCTGAATGAGCAAAGCAGATAAGTAAATTTAAATCTTTAGAATCTCTTGATTAACCTTGTAAAGCTGCATTTTCTTAAACATAAACATTTTTTAAGTAATATAACTATTTCTCAGAGCTCTTTCAATCGAAAATCGATTGTGAATGGAATCGTCACCCCAAGAATCAGAATCGAATTGAATCGTAAGTTGTTGTAAGATTCACATCCTTATCAGGTATCACCAAACGAAACTGATGATTGGATGTTTGGCTTGGATGTGTTGTACAACTCGAACTGGCGGAGGAGGTGATGGCTTGTAACCCAACAACTGTGAAGGCAGATGAAAGCTGCAGCAGGTCCTCAGACCTGGATGGCCTGGGATTTCTCAACCATTGGAGCAGACTAAGGATCTGTCAATGACTGTGTTACCACCGTTAGTTGGCATGCAACAACATTCCCATGTTAAACAAATCCTCACATCCACCATCTCGTCCAAGAATCGACCAAGAGACCACCTTCCTTGCTATGAAGACTATTTACTACTTGCTTTGTGAGGAAACATCAGCTATGACATTACGACATGTGGTGCGCTTTCTTGAGCATGATCCAGCATGCAGGTTCCTTCAAGCTGAGGACCCCAGCAACTGGACAAGGTAATAAAGTTGAGCATGTATCACTGGTTGAGTTAGTTTCAAGAGGTGTTGATGGACCAGTTGTCCGCTTGTCTCCATCCCCCAGACCACAGAACCATTTCGGGTTTTGGATAGTAACCAAGTCAGGCAAACAAACTTTCCATCTCCAGTTCATAAATGTAGTCAGTTGCCAGGTGAAATGTGGGCAGCTTTAAAAGGATGAAGTGGCTGGGTAAAGGACCTCAGTAACAAAGACATCAAGGCATTGCCTGAAATCACTGGTTAGCGTTAAAATCTCATCACCATACGTTAAAACAAGGAGCCCAGGCCCATGAATGTTCAGACCTTCGTTCTCCTGCATAGATATCAGCATCACTAGATATCAGCATCACCGCTGTCCAGCAACCTCATGACTCCATAAGATCTTCCCAAGTGTCAACTTAACCTTAAAGGTCCAGGACCAAAAGACATCCCAGCCTTCTGAAGTGCAGACTGACATGCACACGGATACACTGCTTTGATATGTATTCTTTGTATTAGAGGTGCACCGATTGATCGGCCACTGATCATTATCGGTCGTTCACGCCTTGATCGGTTTGATCGGTGATTGGCAAAATGCGCCGAGCAAAAGGACCGATCACAACAGTGCAGGCAGTAGCACAGGGAGCGCTTGATGTGTTTGTCAGGAAAATGATAATTTCTCTACATTGATTACAAACCCTGCAGCGGGTCCGTGATCAACTTTTCTGCAGCGCGGATTTGCTCTGAACCTTGAACCAATCGAACCAGTGGTTCGCAGATTGAAGCAAAGCTTCGAGCCTGTTGCTTCGTTTATACTTTCTTTCTTTCGCTTAATTTTCCCCCGCTAAAACCCTAAAGAGCATACGTCTGGGAGTATTATTTACCTTTTCTACGTTAAACCGACATGTTATGGTCTTCTGAAACAGTTGATAGATGTATTTTATAACTTAAAAACGGGAGCGATGCTACCGTGTTAGCATGTCTATGGCATTTTCAATGTTAAAAGTTAGCATTACGCATTTGCAGCTGTCATGTTCGGGTGCATTTGTTTTCAAATTGTAATATTTCTTAAATTTATTTTTGTTTATATATTAATTTATTATTATTTTGGGCATGATCCAAATATGTACTTGATCGGTATCGGCCTTGATCGGTATCGGCCGATCAAAATTTCAGTGATCGGTGATCGGCCTAAAAAATCCTGATCGGTGCACCTATACTTTGTATCCATTCTTAAAGTGTTATTTATCCCAATTGTCTTCTCTGAGTAATTTTCCAGGAGCGGTTCATTTACATTCGACTTCTGCACATATTCAATATCCACATCAGTAATGCAACAGAGGGAATTCTCTGCACCATCTCCCTCATAACACAGTGTCCCCACCCCCCACCGCCCCGCTCCATGCCCCCTCTTTGTTCTCCCCGTCCGTAGGTTGGTGGCCAAAATTGGATTTCCCATAAGAGCGCTGGCTTGTGAATTCAAATGGATTCAGATGGGAAAACCTTTGTCTGCGCACACGTAATAGACTTCTGCAAAGGCTAACAAAGGTGATGTGAGCTGTTTTGCACATGGCTGCAAAGGAATAGTCCAACATTCAGCAGCAGGAGTCCTGATTGAAAAATTAAATTTTGTTGTCACAACCTGAGAGGAAGAGACAAAAAGAACTTAGGTTTGTGTTCTGAGCAAAGATTGTTAAAAAAAAAGATCACTTTTAGCTTGAATGGAACCTGCGACTCGTTGCCTTTACTAAGTTGGTCTGAGTGTCCGACTGCACGCACACGGGTGTTTCTTCAATCCTTTGGGATAAGAGTCATTACTGTGGGTTTGTTTTCACAAAGAATGTCTACAAACCGCAGCTCAACTGTGCAGCAGCTACAGCTAAATAATGTGAGGAACACCATATAATTAGAATTTTTTAAACTGCAATTTAAATTGCAATAACTTTCAATAAGGGAACCTTCATACCTGTGCTGGGGGTCTCCAGAGTGAGTTACCGAAGGACAAATCACCCAGTTTAGCTGTCTTCTTGAGGATGACTGTCCTCCATCAGTTGTGTTCATTCTGGTGTGTGAAGATCTGGCCCAGATTTGGTCACACATGCCAACACTTTTGCATCATGTCAAAAGCCTGTTCTGTGAGTCCTCGTCTGCTCTTACCCTGCAGAACCTGCAGGTTAAAACACTGTCAGTCCGTCAATGGAGGTCATGGGCAGTGTAATGTGGGGTCGACCTGGAGTCTGCACGTTCAGCAAATCACCAAAAAAAAAAAAAGAACACCTGCAGGGGGAAGTCAAATTTGACCGACAGCTTGCTTGGCTTTTAATATTTTCTCTGGCCTCAGGTCACGAGATGGGCAGAGCTGAAACGACTCGAATGGCTCAGCAAACACGAACCAGACCGAGGAATCAGACAAAAAAAAAAAAAAAAAAAAAAAAAAAAAAAAAAAAAAAAAAAAAAAAAAAAAAAAACTGATGAGAAGTGGAAATAATTTTACAAAAAGCCAATTAGCACCAACAGATCAGATTTAGATTTGATTAGATTAGAACATTATTAATCCCTTGAGAAGACTCCCTCAAGGAAACTGAGGATCCAGCAGCACAGTTTAGCACAGAGCGACTTCTCATTGTCTTGTTGACATTTGTTTTCGGGCAGCTGGGAAATTCCAACATCCCTCTGTATCTGAAATTCAGCACAAGAACCTGTGGACTAATTTCCTAAATACTCTCCATTCATCCTGTTGAATCAGATGCACTCTGAACACAACAACCCGCCGAGACAATCTCTGGTACAGCTTCCATTTCTTACAAAAAAACTAGTGCACTGCGTTCGTAGAGCACAAACGTTCACCAGCAGTAGGTTCCAATCCCACAAATTTTTACCTTGGAAAAAAATTTCAAGGTCAAAGTCCTGCTCGAAGTGACTTTTCATAAGCTAAAATATAATACAAAAGAGCTTTTCAATAAAAGAATCAAATATCCGCTAAATCCGCAATGTGGATCAGATGTGGATCAAACTTAGTCTAATTATCGAGAGTGCCATTTTGCACCTCAATGTCACAAATGCGAGTGATTGAGGCACTTTTGATTGAGATATAATGCAAAATCAATCAATCAATCAATCAACTCTTTTATATAGCGCCAAATCACAACAAACAGCTGCCCCAAGGCGCTTTATATTGTAAGGCAAGGCCATACAATAATTATGTAAAACCCCAACGGTCAAAACGACCCCCTGTGAGCAAGCACTTGGCTACAGTGGGAAGGAAAAACTCCCTTTTAACAGGAAGAAACCTCCAGCAGAACCAGGCTCAGGGAGGGGCAGTCTTCTGCTGGGACTGGTTGGGGCTGAGGGAGAGAACCAGGAAAAAGACATGCTGTGGAGGGGAGCAGAGATCGATCACTAATGATTAAATGCAGAGTGGTGCATACAGAGCAAAAAGAGAAAGAAACAGTGCATCATGGGAACCCCCCAGCAGTCTACGTCTATAGCAGCATAACTAAGGGATGGTTCAGGGTCACCTGATCCAGCCCTAACTATAAGCTTTAGCAAAAAGGAAAGTTTTAAGCCTAATCTTAAAAGTAGAGAGGGTGTCTGTCTCCCTGATCTGAATTGGGAGCTGGTTCCACAGGAGAGGAGCCTGAAAGCTGAAGGCTCTGCCTCCCATTCTACTCTTACAAACCCTAGGAACTACAAGTAAGCCTGCAGTCTGAGAGCGAAGCGCTCTATTGGGGTGATATGGTACTACGAGGTCCCTAAGATAAGATGGGACCTGATTATTCAAAACCTTATAAGTAAGAAGAAGAATTTTAAATTCTATTCTAGAATTAACAGGAAGCCAATGAAGAGAGGCCAATATGGGTGAAATATGCTCTCTCCTTCTAGTCCCCGTCAGTACTCTAGCTGCAGCATTTTGAATTAACTGAAGGCTTTTTAGGGAACTTTTAGGACAACCTGATAATAATGAATTACAATAGTCCAGCCTAGAGGAAATAAATGCATGAATTAGTTTTTCAGCATCACTCTGAGACAAGACCTTTCTGATTTTAGAGATATTGCGTAAATGCAAAAAAGCAGTCCTACATATTTGTTTAATATGCGCTTTGAATGACATATCCTGATCAAAAATGACTCCAAGATTTCTCACAGTATTACTAGAGGTCAGGGTAATTCCATCCAGAGTAAGGATCTGGTTAGACACCATGTTTCTAAGATTTGTGGGGCCAAGTACAATAACTTCAGTTTTATCTGAGTTTAAAAGCAGGAAATTAGAGGTTATCCATGTCTTTATGTCTGTAAGACAATCCTGCAGTTTAGCTAATTGGTGTGTGTCCTCTGGCTTCATGGATAGATAAAGCTGGGTATCATCTGCGTAACAATGAAAATTTAAGCAATGCCGTCTAATAATACTGCCTAAGGGAAGCATGTATAAAGTGAATAAAATTGGTCCTAGCACAGAACCTTGTGGAACTCCATAATTAACTTTAGTCTGTGAAGAGATTCCCCATTTACATGAACAAATTGTAATCTATTAGACAAATATGATTCAAACCACCGCAGCGCAGCGCCTTTAATACCTATGGCATGCTCTAATCTCTGTAATAAAATTTTATGGTCAACAGTATCAAAAGCAGCACTGAGGTCTAACAGAACAAGCACAGAGATGAGTCCACTGTCCGAGGCCATAAGAAGATCATTTGTAACCTTCACTAATGCTGTTTCTGTACTATGATGAATTCTAAAACCTGACTGAAACTCTTCAAATAGACCATTCCTCTGCAGATGATCAGTTAGCTGTTTTACAACTACCCTTTCAAGAATTTTTGAGAGAAAAGGAAGGTTGGAGATTGGCCTATAATTAGCTAAGATAGCTGGGTCAAGTGATGGCTTTTTAAGTAATGGTTTAATTACTGCCACCTTAAAAGCCTGTGGTACATAGCCAACTAACAAAGATAGATTGATCATATTTAAGATCGAAGCATTAAATAATGGTAGGGCTTCCTTGAGCAGCCTGGTAGGAATGGGGTCTAATAAACATGTTGATGGTTTGGATGAAGTAACTAATGAAAAAATGTACACCAAAAAATGTACACCAAATGGGCTTTTCAATATTAAATTCAAATGTACACAAAATCCACAATCCAGATCAGATCCAGATCAAACTTTGCCAAGAGATAGTGAGTGCCAGTCTGCACCTCACCTTCAAATATGAGAGTGATTGGGGCACATCTGAAGAAGACTGAATGTAAAATATACATTAAATGTGGTTTTCAATGTTATATTGAAATGGCCATAAAATCCACAATCCAGATCAGATCTGGATCTAACTTTGTCAGGCGATAGTGAGCACCGGTCTGCACCTCACTTTCAAATATGAGAGTGATTGGGGCACATCTGCTGGAGATTGAATGTAAAATATACATTCAATGGGCTTTTCGATATTAAATTCAAATGTCCACAAAATCCACAATCCAGATCAGATCCAGATCAAACTTTGTCAGGCGATAGTGAGCGCCGTCTGCACCTCACTTTCAAATATGAGAGTAATTAGGGCACATCTGATGAAGATTGAATGCAAAAATATGCATTAAATGGGGTTTTCAATGTTATATTTAAATGGCCACAAAATCTGTAATCCAGATCAGATTCAGATCAAACTTTGTCAATCGATACAGGATGCCATCCTAGATAACACTCTCAAATATGAAATACATCTGATCTTTTTTGACAGAGTTATGAGTTTTTGAAAAGTCATTCAATGTTAAAGGATAGGGATTTTTCCAATTTTCCAAGATTCTTCCTGATTTTGGCTTATGACCTTGAAAACTTAATCAGTGCTTGCTTATCAGGATATGAATCCTCTCTAAAATTTTCATAACGATATATGAAAAATTGTGGGTTACAAGCTGTTCACAATCAGACAAACAAACAAACGGGTGAAAACATAACCGCCGCCAACGATTCCCACGGAGATAACAAAACACTTATGTTCAGTTTTCTTCTAAAATGTATCTTCCAGGACCTCCAGTCCTCCATCTGTGCGAGAGCAATAAGTCAGATTGCACCTGGCCATGAGCATTTGTATTCGCTTTCGAACCACACACGTACAGCTTCCCCCTCAAACGCAGCGGATAAAGCGTCTCGGGCGGGCGGCAGGCTTCCCCGGCGATAAGGGCTTCTCTTTCACAAGCACAGTTACTGTAATTGGAGGGCCTTTCAAAGCTGCCGCTTCTCCAGGAAGAACAGAATCAAAGCTGACAGCATTTGCAGGATTTCTTTTTGCTGAGCTCAGGGGGCTGATGGCCTACACTTAGCTATGCATCCAGTGGCCTCGGCTTCCGCGCTGCACTGTAAACCCAAGCCTTTGAATCTTTTACCACCACTCGCAGAGAACATTTACCTGGGTCCAGCTGTCAAAGAAATACATTTTTTATGCTTGACACATAAAGTACCAGAGTGCAGCAAAGACAGAAATTTTATACACAGCTCCCAGCACTGATTGAGCCGCGTTACCGTCCTCGTTAACTACAGCGTAGCACCATGCAAGGCCAAAACTATTACCCAAGACCTTTTAATGACATGCAACCCCTAGCACGGTCACTCAAGAACCGAAAACATCCTCACCGATAAGATGTGCAAGTGTGTATCATCTACACCGACGATTCAGAATGTTCATGTTTAGGCTCTGAATGGTGCAGGGGCCCAACTTGGAGTGGATCACCATGACAGCACGGCTAATGTGTCTTAATGAGCGCATCTCGGGACAAACCTCACTCTTCTCTCAGCAGACTCTATGCACTGAAAAACTTTAGGAATTTAATAGCTGTGCAAACAGGCACAGTTATGTAATGTGCAGATAACCATTAACAAGTTAAGACACCACTGGAAGGCGCTTGTAACAAGTAGTGTGATTCATGAATCACATCTGATGTTTCCACGAGGAGCTGCTTCTTCATCTCTACATGCGGATGGTGGCTATAACTTGCAATCTGAGTTGTAGCCGATACTGAATCCTGTGGTTGATACAAAAACGGGTAATGTGTTTATTCCTCAGTAGACCAGAGGTCCACATGGGGATTGAAAAACCCCCAGGTGTGTATCTCGGATGCCACTCAATGGATTTCCGACATATTTAGTATGACATCTGTTGGTGGTGGCCAAGCAAGGTTGGGTAAGTGGCCAAGTGGTTGCGTGTGCTTGTTCCCAGCACGGAAGGTTCCAAGTTCAAGGTAAACGTGACGTTGTGTCAGGAAGGGCGTCAGGTGTAAAAAATGTGCCAAATCAAGATGCAGGTCAAGCTGGAATGTGCTGTGGAGACCCATAGTGAAACAAGAGAGAAGCCAAAGGGACTTACGTGCTGAACCCAACCCTCACATTGACTACCAAAATCTAGACAGCTGAGAGACAAAAGGTTCCTCTGTGTTGAGAATCCCAACTAGAAAAGCCCTAGAATACAGCCACGTAGTGCCTGTGGCAGACACACTGTTGCTTTCAGGAGATGGTGATGGACCACTTGTCTGCTTGGGTGGTTTCCATCCAGGACCCAAGGTGGAACCAGTACATTACCAGACCTGACGAAAAAAAATTTTTTTTACCATTTTTGGACAGAAACCAGCCCATGCCCATTGTTGACCTTCTCCATACAGTACTGTTCAGAATAATAGTAGTGCTATGTGACTACAAAGATTAATCGAGGTTTTGAGTATATTTCTTATTGTTACATGGGAAACAAGGTACCAGTAGATTCAGTAAATTCTCACAAATCCAACAAGACCAAGCATTCATGATATTCACACTCTTAAGGCTATGAAATTGGGCTATTAGCAGTGGTGGGCACAGATAACCAAAAAATTAACTTCGCTAACAGATAATCAGATAACTGAAAAGTTATCTTTGATAAAGATAAACCACCCAAAAATGTATCGGAAGTTACAGATAACCGATAAATTCCAGTGTTATCTCTGGTACATTTGCAACTACTAACAAGCTGAATTTGAGTTTTAACACCACGATCGCTTTTGGAAGCAACAAAAGACTCAAACAATAAGTCAGCAGTTCGATGTTTGAACATGCTGCCCCCTGCTGGAAGCTACACGGCTACAGCACTGAAGCACCCTGAGAGCAGTCACAAAGCCAACTCTCTACCAATCATAATGCTCCGGTCAGGCGGAGGTTTTGAAAAATAAAGGCATCCTGACTTATGGTTTGTGTGAATACTAATAGAATAACTCCATTAATGTCAATTCTGTCATTTGTACAAAGTTAAAATATAACATATATCTTTTAATGTTGAATAATGCACCAATTGTGAGGTTTTGTAACACACACAGACAGATCGCAAAGGATTCTGGGTAAAATGTGCCTCTGCTAAACACTGATTGGTTCAATCATTCATTATGTAAACCAACACGTTAATGTGACGCGTGTCGTGTGTTGGTGTTTACAGATAATTGAGATAAATGTGCTTTTGTAAAAAATTCCATTTTTTATTTGTAAAAACAGGCATTTTTAAGGAGCCCTGGAAGTGTCATCGCAAAATGTTTTACATGTGGAGAGAATGTGCGCACGTTTTATGATGTTGTAAAATGTGCACTCAATATTGTTGACACATAAATGTTGGCTTTACACTGTGTGAGAGAATTTTTTGGACCAAGTTTCAGGTTAATCGCGCGTCCTGCATCGTGTAGTGTACATGGAGTAACAAGCTGCGTTTAATATCTGACGAGTGACGACCACCTCCTGATCGCCGATCGTATGGTCGAATGAAAATCAAACATGTTTGATATTATTCTGGTCGGCCGTCGAGAGGGTATCCTGCTGCTGCAGAGCTACAAGTGTCCAACCGCTCTCACTGTGCCTGTGCAAACACCTCAGAGCTGTCTTGTAATGTTTTGTTGTTGTTTTGTTTTTAAACTTAATTTGTAAAAAAAAAAAAAATACTGCCATGAACACCACTGACCAGTAGATGGCAGTAGAGGCCTTGAAATCTTTCCAAAACAAAATCCCAGATAATCCGTCTGCTACATTTAAGATGCGTGGAATTTAACAAACACAAATACAATAACGTCTATAAACCCAGAGAATATATTCACGAGAGTTTTAGGCACTAGAGTTTAATGCTGCTGTCCGTGGAGCCTGAACAGAGTTTCTGAAATGCATTTGTCCTGTCGTGAACACCCTGTCCTACCCATAATGCACTGCTGGGCTCAGCATGTGCTCACAAAACCTTAAAAATTAGCACATTATTTTAAAACTAAAACATATATCTGATATTTTTACTTTATAAAACTTCAGACATGACAGTAATTTTAAATAACTTGTCCAAAATTAGTTTTGTTAAAATTTGAACCATAAGTTAAAAATGTATGCCTCTGGATGACTTGGGTGATATTGCCAGCGTATCAGTATAGAGTGGTTTTTCCTGGAATTATCTCTCTACTGTTTGCAGAGGGTAGAACTAGATACATTTGTTAGGAAACTTAACAGGTAGGTCTCAACTGATTTTAAATTTTAAAAATGTTTGTTGTTGTTCAGCTGGGTTTACTGCGTTATCGGTCTAAAAGTTATCGGAGGACAATTCATCAGAAGATAATTAGTCCGATAATGGTTTTTAAAGTTATCTAAAAAGATAATCCGATAACGAAAACATGATCTTCGATAATTATCTATTATCGGATTATCGGAAGTGTGCCCACCACTGGCTAGTAGTAAAAAAAAAGTAGAAAAGGGGGTGTTCACAATAATAGTAGCATCTGCTGTTGACGCTACAAACTCAAAACTATTATGTTCAAACTGCTTTTTTAGCAATCCTGTGAATCACTAAACTAGTATTTAGTTGTATAACCACAGTTTTTCATGATTTCTTCACATCTGCGAGGCATTAATATTGTTGGTTTGGAACCATGATTTTGCTCGTTTACTAGTGTGCTTGGCGTCATTGTCTTGTTGAAACACCCATTTCAAGGGCATGTCCTCTTCAGCATAAGGCAACATGACCTCTTCCAAGTATTTTTGACCTATCCAAACTGATCCATGATACCTGGTATGCGATATATAGGCCCAACACCATAGTAGGAGAAACATGCCCATATCATGATGCTTGCACCACCATGCTTCACTGTCTTCACTGTGAACTGTGGCTTGAATTCAAAGTTTGGGGGTCGTCTCACAAACTGTCTGCGGCCCTTGGACCCAAAAGAACGATTTTACTCTCATCAGTCCACAAAATATTCCTCCATTTCTCTTTAGGCCAGTTGATGTGTTCTTTGGCAAATTGTAACCTCTTCTGCACGTCTTTTATTTAACAGAGGGACTTTGCGGGGGTTCTTGCAAATAAATTAGCTTCACACAGGCGTCTTCTAACTGTCACAGCACTTACAGGTAACTCCAGACTGTCTTTGATCATCCTGGAGCTGATCAATGGGTGAGCCTTTGCCATTCTAGTTATTCTTCTATCCATTTTGATGGTTGTTTTTCATTTTCTTCCACACGTCTCTGTTTTTTTTGTCCATTTTAAAGCATTGGAGATCACTGTAGATGAACGGCCTATAATTCTTTTGCACCTGCGTATAAAGCCGTGGTCACAACCCGCCGTACTTGCACGTGCGTGCAGTCTACTTGCAAAAACGTGGGCTAAATTTGGAGAGCCGTACGTCCTAAGTACTGCCTCAGTATGAATTTAAGAGCACGCAGACATGCCGTAGAGGTTTTAGTGCATGCAGAACTTTCGCTGCGGTCAGGCTGCGGATTCACCAGCAGTACAGATGACGCACGTTGTGAGTACTGCCTCAGTACGGATTCAAAGCAGCACATTTTCATTCAATTACTATTGAATTAACCAAATCCGTACATAGGCAGTACGGATTACGGCACTCACCACATACTATGGAGACTGACAGACTTGCATGCACAATGCAGCTTCTCACTTGAACTTGAACTTTATTTCCAAACGTCAGCAACACACACTCCACAGCTTCAGTCTGTTAACTAGCTGTAACTTTTCGAGGCAAGTAAACACTCGTACAACTGACCGCTGCAGGCTGGACATGCTCATGCATCGCCGATGGCGAAAAATACCTGCCGCTCCGGTCCCGCTAATAAAAAGGAAAAGCGACCCCCCCCCACACACACACACACACACACACACACAGAGCTTTATTGTCAACTCTCGTTATCGTTACACGTGCGTTGAACGTACTCCCTCCCTCCTCTTGCTACTGCCTCCGTACGTTTTCACAAAAATGTAGTGGCCGTGGCATCCGCAGAAAACGTACGGCGGAGAAAAAAAAAAAAAAAAAAAACGCATGGTGGGTTGTGACCGCCAATCAAATTTTTAATCAAACTATGCTGTTATTCTGAACAATGTCTTGAACGTCCCATTTTCCTCAGACTTTCAAAGAGAAAAGCATGTTCAACAGGTGCTGGCTTCATCCTTAAATAGGGGACACCTGATTCACACCTGTTTGTTCCACAAAATTGATGATCTCACTGACTGAATGCCACACTACTATTATTGTGAACACCACCTTTTCTACTTTTTTTTTTACTAATAGCCCAATTTCATAGCCTTAAGAGTGTGCATATCATGAATGCTTGGTCTTGTTGGATTTGTGAGAATCTACTGAATCTACTGGTACCTTGTTTCCCATGTAACAATAAGAAATATATTCAAAACCTGGATTAATCTTTTTAGTCACATAGCACTACTATTATTCTGAACACTACTGTACGTGTCCTACGGTCTAGTGCAGTAACTTCCAACTACATTCTTCTGGAACCCCTGAAAATAGTCCATGTGAGTTTGCTGACAAAAGTAAATCAATGTTCTGTGAAAGGTGCTGCATTATTTTCCCATATAGTTGAGTTCTGGAAAACCAGGTCACACTAAATATTGCACTGTTTGTGCAACCTTCACTTTTACTCTCAGTTTGTCAAACTTTTTTCCTTAAAAATTACCTCTGCCAGTGAAGTTGCAGGAGGTAATGTCTTCGGCCCTGTTTGCTTGTTTTGTTTATGAACAGCCTGGAGCCCACAATTTTTCACATATTATGAAATTTTTATTAAAGATTCATATCTTGATCAGTAAGACTCAATTTTCAAGATCATAGATCAAAGGGCAAAGTCTGAAAAATCTTGGATAATTGGAAAAATTCCTATCTTTATCACTGAACAAATTTTCAAAAATTCATAACTCAATCAAAAAAAAAAAAAAGATCTGATTTGTTTCATATTTGCGTGCGTTATGTAGGATGGTATCTTTTATCGATTGATAAAGTTTGATGTAGATCTGATCCAGATTACAGATTTTGTGGCTATTTAAATTTACCACCGAAAGCCCCATTTAATGTATATTTATGTCCACCAAGGACATAAAAAAATAATTGGTGTTTATTTATTTATTAATTTGTCAGTCTGTCTGTCTCTCTGTTAGCAACTACATCAAAACTACTGCACCGATTTTGATTAAATTTCCACCACAGATAGATATTAGACCAAGGAAGACTCCATAAAATTTTGGATCCGGATCCGGATCACCTATATAAAGTGAAACTTTATCCAGTTTCACTTTATATAGGCTTTGAAGGATTACTGTTAGCAGGATTACGTCCAAACTACTGCACAGATTCTCACGAATTTGCACCACAGATATATATTTAACCAAGGAAGATTCCAATCAATTTTGGAAGTGATCCAGATCTGGATTCTGAATGAAGTTTCATTTTCGATAGGCTTTGAAGGACTACATCTAAACTACTTCACGGATTCCCACCAAATTTGCACCACAGATAGATATTAGGGCACGGAAGACTCCACTGAATTTTTCTAGAGATGATCTGGATACGGACTGGTGGACGTCAGAAATCTTCGATTGCTGTTGCGTACATGAGATCTTAATCAAATGTGCCCCAATCACAGTCATATTTGAAAGTGAGGTGCAGACTGACACTCACTATCACCTGACAAAGTTTGATGCGGATTGTGGATTTTGTGGACATTTAAGACTGAAAAGTCCATTTGATGTACATTTTGCATTATATCACAATCAAAAGTGCCTCAATCACTCTCATTTGTGACAATGAGGTGCAAACTGGCACTCTCAATGAACAGACTAAGTTTAATCCATATTGTGGAATTAGTGGATATTTGATTTTAACATTGAAAACCCCTTTTGGTCTACATTCTGTATGATATTTTATCTTATGAAAAGCCCCATCTAACAGGACTTTGACCTTGAAACTGTTTTCAAATATTTGTGGAATTGGAAACTAGTGTTGGCAGAGGTTTGCGCTCCACCAGCGCGGTGCTCTTGTTCTACCTGCAGTCCAATTCTAAAACTTTTCTGTGTTGCCGTTCGCACGCCTTCATTTTTATTGCAGCTCTCCGTTTTACATCCCTCGCTTCCATTAGACATATCCTCGAACACCCCCAGCTGTTCCCCTCTAGAGACTCGGCATGGTAACTATGGCAACATAAACCACCACACTGGACGTTTGGCATCAGCCTCATTATCTCGGCAGCTACCACTGTCGCCAGCGAGATTACACAACCGCTCCCAATTTCTGCGCAGACGCTGCTTTGCATAAAGTGAAGGGTGATGTTGACAAATGAGGGATGAGGTGAAAAATGATTCCGCAGATGTGAGAGTCTGGAAACGGGAGGAAAAATAATCAGAATGTGCGACAGACAGATGTGATGTATTGACGTGTTTAAGACCTCTTACTAGCTACACAATGCACACTGTGCAACACTTTAACAAACACGGTGTTCCTCTTCTAGGTGTCAGCTGACGATTTTCTCTCCTCTTCCAACTTAACGCTTCACCGTCTCTGGCAGCTTGAGATGATGGCAAAAGAGTTTGGCTCTTAAGCAACAACATGCAGCGGTGAGAAAGTTCACCGTGCTCACGCTGCGACTGGAACGCTCAGACACATCGGTTTGAGCTCCGCGTTACACGTCCGCATTCATCTTTTAGGCAATGAGGCATGCTTACCGTGGATGTGGATTTCTAAATCAAAACCCCTGCTTGGAGAAACATTACACAGCAAATAATAGTGAAAGAAGAACTCGGCCCAACAGCCGTCTCAAATGTCTCTTCTGAGCCAACGACTTATCAGGTGTAAACAACAACAACAACAACAACTTGTACGGAAAGCCCTCACAGTATGTGGGTACCCACGATGGTCCCTGGACAAAGTGCAGAAGTCCCAGAAAACAAAGAGACCAGATAGACAGGAGACGGAGACAAGAAGAAGAGGAGTGTTTCTCCCTTATTTAGCAGGAGTAGGGGAAAAACTACAGAGGATCTTCAGACAGCACAAAATCCCAGTTTACTTTAAACCGGTTAACACCTTGAGACAGAAATTAGTTCACCCTAAGGACAGGATCCCTAGTTACAAACAGAGCAATGTAGTGTATTCTATCAGATGTCAGGAAAACTGTAACGAACACTACATAGGTGAGACTAAGCAACCTTTACACAAAAGGCTATACCAGCACCGCAGAGAGGGTGCCAGTGGACCTCAGTCTGCAGTTCATCTCCACCTTAAAGACACTAACCACACGTTTGAGGACAAGGAAGTTAAAATCTTAGCCAGAGAGAAGAAATGGTTTGAGAGAGGTGTCAAGGAAGCATTCTATGTGAAACAGTTGAAACCCAGCCTTAACCGGGGAGGGGGTCTGAGACACGCTTTGTCCCCTGTTTACAATGGGGTACTCAGGTCAAAGCAGTTTCAGTCTTTTGTTCATGGTAATGGGTCATTCACGTCATCAGGAGAGTCGTCAAGGGAGCCATCAGGGGAGGCTTCTGTCCCATCATTAGGAGGGTGCTAACTAGAGCACAATAGGTGCTAATTAGAGCTACTGTTTAGTCACTAGCCTATAGCAGTCAGCGTCTCGGTAGGAGGGGTCTGGTTAGGTTTAAAAAAACTCCAGCTTTTGCTGGCTTCTGTGTATTCTTCTCTACGAGAGTCAAGACAGAAGTCAGACTACCAGAGCAAGAATTTTAGCTGAGGAAGCTTCTGCGATTTGAAGCGAAGCGTTCTCGCGTCAAGCAACCCAGTCCAGTCGAAGATTCAAGCTTCTCTACTATCAGGTGTAAATGCAAACAGCAGAGTGGGATCAGGAATCTACGCTAAGTCCGAGTCAATGTCAAGCAAGTTTGGGGTCAGATCTACTTGCCATATGGCAAGTAATCCAATTTAACCAAGTAATCCAAATATACACACACAATTATATAAAGCATTGGTTTTCAGATTGTGGGGCGTGCCCCCTGGGGGGCCCCAGAGGCCTTCAGGGGGGCCCAAAAAAATAACTATAAACACTGTTAATCAACAGAAAAAGGAGGGAAAAAGGAAAAAGACAACATTGTTAGCTAACATGCCAGGAGCAAAATGGCAAAAAATTTTAGTGTGTAAGTCTACCAGTGAGAAGACCGAGTTTGGGGCAGCTAAAAAAAAAGAAAAAGAAAAAAAAAGAAAACAGAGTACAATCTTCATTTGCTCCTCTCCACAGTGCATCCCCGTATCAGCCGCCGGTGCGCGTCAAAGACCCTGACTCATTTTTCACACTAAACAAGAGATGAGACGAGATGAGAGACTAAATATGTTAACATAACATTATTTATGTTAAAATGTATTAGTTATGTCAAAGACATTTAAAAACAGAGATGTTTAAATGTTAAAAACATATTTAAAATATGACAAAAGGTAAAAATAGAAGAATAGAAAGTTTTTTTAAAAACACGTTTAAAATGTTTGAAAAGGGTGTAAAATGTGTGTAAGAATGGGAAGTTCTTTAAAAATGTTAAAATGTTTATAATGCCTGTAAAATGTGTAAATGCATAGACAGTTCCTTAAAAACACAACACATAAATACATTTAAAATCTGTTAAACGTGTAAAACAATAAAGAAACACATGAAGATGTTGAAATTGTGTGTATGTGTGTGTTGGTGGGGGGCAGCTATTCATTTGTTCTCAAAGGGGGGAGCTCACTCTCCCACACTTTGAAAAACCCTGATAAAAAGTAAAGTAATGCTAGTAAAGTGTAGTTGTTAAATATATATTTTCTTAATTATTGTTAGTAGTAGGAGCGGGAGCCAATTCCAATAACCCACATTTTCCACTCCATAACAGGATAAAAATGTTCCCTGAGAGGCCTCATCAATAATCCAGCATGGAATATGTGATTCATCTTATCTTCTACCACTTTTAAATGCTTTCACTTCGTCTCCTGAGTGACGTATCCACACCAAGTTGTCTCCCGCGTGTAATCCAGGGCACACTTCTTAAGCATCTTTAAGAAATAAAAGTAAAACTTTGAAACATGAACTTTCATTAACCTTAGCGTGCGGGGGGGGGGGGGCTGTACCATTTCACCCTCTATTTTCTGCATATTTACTACAGTTTTATCACCATCATTAGCTATGCCAAGCACTGTCTTCCTGAAGGTGCTGCTCTAACAAATTAGCCTTGGTTTCCTGCTACGTGGATGATATATGAACTCCGTTAATACTTCAACCTGTAAAGATCATTATAGCCATCCCGTTATAAAGAGCAAATTACGTCTGATAGTGCTGCCTGGCTTTCCGGATGAGCAGGTCCTGATGGATGGACTCGGCACTGCTGACACATTTGTGAATGGGTCCAAAGTCACTGCAAGAACTACGGGCAACTTTGTCCTTAGGTAGCAGAGTCAAAGGCAGAACACTGTGGGCTTCGATGGTCACCACTTCTGAGTTCATGAGTCTGGGGTTCAATTGAGAGCTTTTTCCTGCTGGCTTTAGTCGATGGCTGAATCCATCATGTTTTCTTCCTAATGCAATTAGTAAAGCCTGACCGATATAGCGGTTGTCCATTAATATCATCCAATATGAGCCTTTCACACACATATCCTTATCGCCATCAGTTTGCAAACATTAAAACTTTTATTTTCCCAAATAAACAATGCAGAAAAAACACTGTTGGACATGGTGTCATTACATAGTTTGACCAGCAGGGGGCGGTCCGACTGCATTTTTAACAATGCTGTCAAGCAGGGCTGGGACCCCCATCACCCCTTGGAGGCATTAACTTGAGGAGACATAGGCAAAGTGACAAATATGGCATTCATATTCAATCAGAGTGGGTGTCAAGTGAGTCAAGTGGTTGCTATAGCGTCACCAAGGTGAGGCCAAATTAGACGAGAACTCTATTTTATGAAAATGCTGAGCGATGTCACATGGCAACAACCAATCCAAGTGAAGGCAACATGACGTATGTTGGTTGGTCGTTGGTTATATTTACATTCATTTATAATAAAGTTCAAATGTAAATTGTAAAAAGTACTTACATTTCTTTGCCATAGAAGGAGAGAGCATATCTCACCCATATTGGCCTCTCTTCATTGGCTTCCTGTTAATTCTAGAATAGAATTTAAAATTCTTCTTCTTACTTATAAGGTTTTGAATAATCAGGTCCCATCTTATCTTAGGGACCTCGTAGTACCATATCACCCCAATAGAGCGCTTCGCTCTCAGACTGCGGGCTTACTTGTAGTTCCTAGGGTTTGTAAGAGTAGAATGGGAGGCAGAGCCTTCAGCTTTCAGGCTCCTCTCCTGTGGAACCAGCTCCCAATTCAGATCAGGGAGACAGACACCCTCTCTACTTTTAAGATTAGGCTTAAAACTTTCCTTTTTGCTAAAGCTTATAGTTAGGGCTGGATCAGGTGACCCTGAACCATCCCTTAGTTATGCTGCTATAGACTTAGACTGCTGGGGGGTTCCCATGATGCACTGTTTCTTTCTCTTTTTGCTCTGTATGCACCACTCTGCATTTAATCATTGGTGATCGATCTCTGCTCCCCTCCACAGCATGTCTTTTTCCTGGTTCTCTCCTTCAGCCCCAACCAGTCCCAGCAGAAGACTGCCCCTCCCTGAGCCTGGTTCTGCTGGAGGTTTCTTCCTGTTAAAAGGGAGTTTTTCCTTCCCACTGTAGCCAAGTGCTTGCTCACAGGGGGTCGTTTTGACCGTTGGGGTTTTACATAATTATTGTATGGCCTTGCCTTACAATATAAAGCGCCTTGGGGCAACTGTTTGTTGTGATTTGGCGCTACATAAAAAAAAAATTGATTGATTGATTGATAATGTTTTGAAATCTTAAGAATAATTACCATTTTTTATGTACAGTATATAATCGGCAGATATATCGTATCGGAAATGTCTATGTATATCTGCAGCTATATTGATATCTTCCTAATACAGGTATCAGCCCCAAGTGGTGATGCTTCAATTAGCAAAATAAAGCGTTGTAACAAATAATCACACACACAAAAAAAGTTACAGTTTCTCCCACATCACTAACGGTGTCATACACTAACTTATTACAAGAAAAAAAAGGTCACAAAACGGGAAAGACAGAGGGATTAGAAGAATTCATGGACTTCATTGGCAGGCAGCTCAACCTTAGATTAGGTTGAGGTACTATAGAGGAAGTATTATAGATTTTATAGATATTTAGCTATTTCCAATCCACATCCAAAGTGGAAAAAAAAAGTAAAACCTACAACAAAAACAGTATTTGATGGTCACCATTACAGCCACAACCTCAAGGCATTGAGAAGCAAACATCAAGATAAAGCAGGACAAAGTGCTGAAGAGGCGGCTGTTGATCAAACAGACGATCCTTTGTGGGGACATTCTGGGTCAATTCTCAACTCAAATTAAATTTTGTTTGCTGACCTCAGGAAAATCCACTCCGATTTCATGGTTTAACCCTCTAGATTCTAAACCCATTCAGGGTTAGGTTTAGTTTGTTTGTTTGTTGCACTCTCATCTCGTTTTTACTCACAGCACCATCTGGATTGTGTCAGATTTATTTTTAACACATTTTTTAACTGAAAAAGTGGATTTTGTGTAATGTCTATTCTAAATAGATCTGGTTATTTTACCTGACATATGTTTAGTTTCAGGACTATCAGCAATTAGAGAAGCTGATCAATTCTGTTTTCACAGTTTCTGGCTTTGATAAATAATGTAAATTTGACCAAAAAAAAAAAAAAAAACCTTTCAAAGGATTTAAAGCAGTAAAAAAAAAAAAAAAAAAAAAAAAAAAATTGAAAAATGTCCTCTGGGGTAAACTCTAGCTCCCGTCACTCTTAACTAAAATATGAATAAATGAATGAATGAATGAATGAAACAGCAAAGATGAGTAGAAATCTATCATGCATGTTTTCACAGTAGTTTTTTTTTTTTTGTTTTTTTTTTGTTTGTTTGTTTTTTTGGGGGGGGGGTTTAGGAGACAGAACTGAAACATGTTTGCATGCTTGTTTTAAGTTTTTATTGTGGACTTTCTTAAAAAGAAAAAAAAAAAAAAAAAAAAGACCATAGCACCAGAAAAGGCAAGTAAGTAAAATGCCAACAAAGTAATCCAAATACTGATCCATGAACGGTATCAGAACTTTAAAAAAAAGACCTTCTGTACCTTCACTGCAAAAACAAAAACAACTTCCTTTTTAAACCAGGAAAAAGGAACCTACAACTACAATAGACTTTGCCGAAAGCAACTACACGCTTCTGGACACTAGCAGTGTGTTTATTTATTTTCTTAATGATCAGATAATGAATTGGAACCACTCACTACTTGGGGATTTACGACAAAATAACGGAAATGAACGCCCGTTCAGACACAGTGATCAGCTTCACTTCATGACCTTGATCACTGTTGATCCCGTTTTCAGGTTTAGTCTTTGGATGACTTTTAACGAGCACATAACTGCAGGTGAGAGGCAGAGAATAATTACGGGGGGAGCCCACGATCACAGCTCATTGCGTCTAATTTGTCATCATTGGGGAAGGGGAAGCTAATGGACCACATCCCATTCCCTTTATTAGCACGCAATCACTGGTTAACAGCACGGCCAAAAAAAGAGTATTCTACAGCAAGACGCCTTACACCCCGAGCCAAATCCTCTCAGGACATTAACGGATACTATAATTCACCACTGTTCAAATAGAGAGCGCAAGGGACATCCCATTAGCTGATTGTGCACGAACAAAAGGATGGACGCCCACCGAAGGACTTGAAACTAAAACAAGAGAGAAAAATGTTCATGAGATTCAGGGGGTGTTTCTAAATCACCACTGTGACTTTCTTATATTAGAATGTGGATTAAACTGCAGACTGAACAATGCCCGAGAGGATCAGTGTGGTCGGTCACAGCAGCAGCTGCTTATTTGTTCAATGCTGATGTAAACAAGCAGTCACTTAAAGACCCTCAGTGGAATTCGGCCAACACAGCCAATTTTGCAGGCTTGTTCTGTTTTTTTACAACTCATGTTTGGGTTTAAATAAACTGTCAGAGAATGTTTTCTTTTACATTTCAAGACCATGATTCTATTTTTTTTTAAAAAATAGAACACCGTAATTTTCCCGGAGTTTAAGTCGCACCTGTTAAAAAAATAATAAAAAATGGATTATTAATTTACTCGCCAACCATTTTTGTAACTGATTACCCTATTTTCCAGAGTATAAATTGCAGTCACCTCTATTAAAAAAATATATTTTTAAATTTATCACCAATTTACTCACCAACGATTTCTGTAATTGATTCCTGTATTTTCCACAGTATAAGTCACAACAGAGTATAAGTTGCACCTGTTAAAAAATTCGACTTGAAGAGGAAAAACCAAGATATAAGGCACACTCTAGTATAAATCACACTTTTTCTGAATTATCAGCTTTAATTTTAGAATTTTGCAGATTACTGTAGTGTACTTTATATTATACTTGCATTTATTCTTTGATTGTTAAGAGTTTAGTTGGTTTAGTGCTTTTATTTGTGGTAAAGTCCTACAGAAAAATAATCATAATTCATATTATTAAAAAAATAAATGTGTGATTTTTCAGTATACAAGCTGCACCAGAGACTAAATCACAGGACCTAAAAAAAACTAGTTAAAAAATAAAAACTTATACTCCAGAAAATATGGTAAATATATAGCATAGCGTTGCCAAACAATAAAATGTTGGGTTACTAAAGACTGAAGAAACCATTTTAAAAGAAAAACACAAACATTTTCCTCTTTTTTCTTTGTCTTTTTTAAGAAAAGAGAACTGTCTCAAAGAGGGCAGAATTTAAGATATAGGAAGTGAAAAATATTTCTAAAAAGAAGGTAAATATTAGCAGTGAATTACAGGCAGCCTGGACAGAGAAAAACATACGTCGTGCATCACTCAGGGCAACGACAGTGTCAAGAAACCTGTCCAGACTGGAGTGGTGGCTCAAAATGTCCCAAAACAGGACGTCAACTGGTCCACATCCATATGAGAATCATAAAATGTCTGAGTTGAATATGCAGTCGATTTTATGGTGTTCTTACAGAGGTGCTGACTCGTTAGGCTCTGAAGACTACACAAAATAACGACGCAACTTCAAAGAAACTTTCATAACGTTGTGAGGACAAACTGAAGTGTATGAGGCGAGTTCTACATTCTGAGCAGCAAAAGGAATATTTCCAGATTAAATATTATGATGAACACTGTTTCATTTCCTGACTTTCCCATTTTATTCTCACAATATCATCTTAAATTGTAGAACATCTTTTCCTCTCTCTCTTTCTCGAAGTGGCTCACATCAATTACTCACTAAATGTCTGAGTTAATCCCTGAAGTCAGTGTCATTATTACAGATTTGTAATTTACGGAGCATGAACCGAGTAGCGGTTGTTGGAACAGGATAAGGCGCACAGGAAAACCTGCCACAGGTACCAGCGCACTTCAAAGCGCTCCGATAGCAGCTCTTATGAATATTTCAGGAGCAGGTTACACCGTTAAGCTGAGAGGATGTGCTGCCCAAATTTCAAACATACAACCGGTACAAGCGCTTAATGAATCTATGCAACCAAACGAACAGTGCCAGCATGCTGCAAACAGTAAAAAATTAAAATAAATTAACCCTCTGGGGTCCGAGGGCATTTTTTGGACAGTTCACTCGCCTGGCATAAATGTTTTATTGTTGCTATTTACAGGTCTCCCTGCATCCCACAATCAAGTTTTATGTCTCTTTTTTCAGGACAACCTGTGCTTTCATAATATATATGCTTTTGTTGTGTTTTATAAGTGTAATAAAGGTTTACAATCAGAAATAAGAAAGGAAAAAGTAAAGTGGAAAAATAATTTTCCACACACATTTACTCAAAACATACAACAAACTATAATAAACAACTGTTTTGACACTTTATAAAGGTAATTTGTGGTCTTGTGTGTATAAACACAAATGCACATTTTGAACAATATATACAAAATGGTCTATGCGTTTTGTTTGTCTCATCTCAAAGCAATTTGTCTGCTATTACACAAAGGTTACATCACAAACTTCTACTGTGTTTTGGAGTGTTCTGTGCTACTCCTAAAGCAGGTTTCATTCACACTTTGGCCCACGTTGGCTCCTTACAGTCTGAGGAGCGGCCCTCCCCATCGCTCCATTGATATGGTAAACAGTGCTTTACGCTGAGAAAGCAACAGAGTTATCCAGTAACATTCACAAGCAAACTAGTGGAGCAATCCTGATAGCTACACACACTTTGTTTGAGCACATGAGATTGTCATCAGAGGCTCTCCGTCTGCTTTCACTGATCGTTGTGCGCAGGGCTGTGAAATGAAAATTGTGAAATCCGAGGAAAATTTGCTGGGGGTCGGGGGTGGGGGTTACAGCCCCCCAGGAGGCGGGGTCTAGGGCCCTCTGGGGCCCCAGAATTAAATTTTTATCTAATGATACTTTTTCAGCATCTCCTGGAAGAGCAAATCTCAAAATTAGTGGATATTTAGATGATCCTATATTCAACCTTTTATTTGACCTGTCAATGATCATGTTGAAATAACAGACTATGACATGGAAGTAGGACCTGGAATGATTTTCCTTTTAATTGTAAACCAAATTATGTATTAACTCAGAACAATTAAACTACATGAAATTTATGAAGACTGAAAAGACTGTTACAGCATTTCAAAAACCACAGCTAAATCTTGGAGAATATTTTGAAAATCATGGTAAAATATCAATAACATACCTTATGGTAAAAAGTCACTTATATTCTTGTGTAAATTCATGCAGCTTAAATCAATTAAAAGCCACAACATCTTTTTTACAATGAAAGAAAATCTAGATTAGTGAAAAAAGTCACATAATCTTGTCTAAAATCTTGTTTGAACAGCAAATATTTATTTTCCAGGGAAAGAAAAAATCTTACCGTGTTTTCCTGAGAGAGCACAGTTCACTTTTCCCGTTTCTTTTATCTTTCAGGTGTGCTGATGAAGCCAAGGACAATTCCACGGATTCTTGTCCTTTTTTCAAACCGTCTTTCTCGCCATCTTCTCTCTGTGCGACGTCGGCCCGTGACACAGACATGCTGCACAAATCTTTTAAAAACTTTGAAAGCTCTAAAAGTTTGGGATGTCCACAAGCTAAGTTTAGCTTAAGCGTTGCACAGGAGCCACACAGCGTCGCCGCAGCAACCAACCAGTCCTGCTTTACGACAAGTGTCGTAGCAGCTTTGCTTTGAGTGGCATTTTTCCTCCGCGAAACTCTGCGGATCCGAGGAAACTGATTTGTATCTGTAACACACAGATCACTGTCCGCGGACTTATAAAACTTACATGATGTCGTAAAAAAAGAGAAAGCTTTGCGATAAGCATTTTAAAAACTCAGTGATGTTCACGATTAAAGAGTACATCACTAACATCCCCCCCATGATGAAATCTGGGGAATTTTCACAGGCCTGGTTGTGTGTAATGGCGCAGGGCACACTGGATGTACTCATTGGAGCACCCAGGGGGCTATTCAAATGAGCCAACTAGTAACACATCACTCCTGAAAACAATCTTTGGCTTTTCACATGAGGTAAATCTGCCCTACGATTGGATTTTGGAAAAACCATGTGACCGTGAACCAATTCTGATTGGACACTCACATTCCACATGTCATCACACAACTTCTATGAAGAGTACAAAGATGGCCGATGGCTGGCTTGAAGGTCCGCAGAGTTAACTTTTCAGCAAAAAAAGATTAAGTTTCTATCTCATATCATTAAAAAGTTATTTATAATTTAGTAAAGCTTGGTCTTAGCCGTCGTATACAACGGCATCGGCCCCAGAGGGTTAAAACAGACTAAATACCAACTGTGAGACGTCACAGCTCACTGAACACTTAATTAAAATCCTCATTTTTCCATCTCCACTCTAATAAATCAGCTTAAAGGCAACACATACGTTTGAGCTTATATTTGGCGTCTGATAATATCTGCGCATTGTAATTAATTTGTTTCACATTCATTTATTAATTTGTTTTTAATAGAGATTGCTGCTGCTTTTTGTTAATATTTGATTGAGTTGAAAGATGAATAAATTATTAATGAAGTTGTCCTCAGTAAGATTTGATTAATATGCAATTGGCTCCCTAAGTATTTGGAAAGTGATGCAATTTTTGCATTTTTTGCCATGACACCGCGGAAATGCCTTGGGTTCTGGATGGCAACCACCCAAGCAGACAACCAGTCCAGCTGAAGTAAAGAGAAACATTATGACAAATTGCATCGCTGTCTAAATACTGGATTTGACTATGATGACAAAATGGGGTCATTTGAGAAAAAAAAATGCCTAATTTCGTTTTTCTCTTCAGATATTAGCATTCACGTGCATAATGGGAAGCTAAACCGGTTCAAATAATGTCCAATAATGAGGTCCACAACTATGAGCATTTGGTCATGGATGCAATTTTTATAATTTTGCCACATCATAGAAATACCTTGGGTCCTGGATGACAACCACTCCGGTAGACATGCAGACCAGTTGAAATAACCAGAAAATTATAAAAAATTGCATTACTGTCCAAATACTTTTTAAATGCCGAACTTTATTTTTCCCTTCATATTTTCTTCAGCATCTTGTCATGATGACTAACGGAGTTCCTTGTGAAGAACAGTTACATGGACACCTCTGTTCAGAAGGGTGGGATCCCTGGAGCACCTGGGTGTTGGGAACAAATGGACGTGTTGGCACAACTCATCAGTGAAGTCCATGAAGGGAAAGGATCTCATTGTACTATGGCTGGACCTCGCCAGTGCAAACGGCGCCATACCGCACACGCTCATAAGGCTCGCCCGTCAACAACATCATGTTCCCACCAAAGTCACAGACCTTATTCTGGATTACTATAATAATTTCAGGCTAAGAGTCAGTGCTGGGTCAGGTATATCAGACTGGCACCCACTTGAGAAAGGCATAATAACAGGCTGCACCATCTCAATCATATTTTTTGCACTTGCCATGAACAAGTCAAGACAGCAGAGGAGGAGTGCAGTGGACCCTTCACCAAAATAGTACACCAGCAACCAAAAAGAGCCTTTATGGACAACTTTACTGTCACCACCAGATCCATCCTGGGCAGTAGATGGATTCTCCAAGGCCTGGAGAAGCTCTTCACCTGGGTGATTATGAGCTGCTGGTGTACTCAGTACTCATAACAACAGTCGAGGACATGGAGAAAAGCATCAGCAGCCACGTGCATAGATGGCTTGGTCTACCGTGCAATCTGAGCAGCTCTGCCATGTATGGCACCAGTAACACCTTGAAGTTACCATTCAGCAGCCTAACCGAAAAGTTCAAGGTGTCCAGGACATGGGAGGTCTTCCAGTACAGGGAATCCAGGGATCCAAGGGTGGCATCAGCTGGCATCCAGGTGTGTACAGGCAGGAAATGGAGGGCAGGCTAACCTCTGGAGGTGGCTGAGTCATGGCTGAGACAGAAGGCACTGGTGGGGTCTATAGCCACAGGGCGTGCAGGAATTGGCTACTTCCCGACAATTAGGGTGGACAAGGCCAAAGCCAAAGAATGACAATATCTCAAACAGAAGGAAGTGCAGGTAGGCGTGGAAGAAGAACAAGCTAGCAGGATGGTGGGAATGGGGCAACAAGGAGCATGGACTAAATAAGAGAATGTTCTGCAATGAAAGATCACCTGGTCCAACATCTGGAAAGCAGACTGTATCCAAGTCCAACCAACCTCCAAGTCTGGGGCATAACAGAAACACCATTCTGTTCCCAGTATCTAGGGCAGGGATCCCTGGAACACCTCCTCAGCAGCTGCCCAAAAACCCTGGGAGATGGGACCTATCACTTGGAGCCACAACCAGGTGCTTAGGGCAGTTGCTGGTGGTATAGCCATGGCCATTAATAACATTAAGGGCCAGCACAAGCCAAAAACCACCGGGTTCCACAGAGCCGGAGAGAAGCCTAACACCCAACCACGGGTGAAGTCTGGCCTTCTCATTTCTGCCACTGGAAGTGGATCTTGGTAAACAGATTAAGTTTCCACCCAGGATAACAGTTACACGTCTCCAACCTGATATGATCATTGTGTCAGAGTCCACCAAGCAGTTGATCATTCTGGAGTTCACTGCACCCTGGGAAGAGCGTATGGATGAGACCACTGAGAGGAAGTGTGGCAAGTACCAGGAGCTGGTGGATGTGAGCAGGAGGCAAGGCTGGAAAACATGCTGTGAACCTCTGGAGGTGGGTGGCCGAGGATTTGCAGGGTGGTCCCTCTGCAAAGTATTCACAGTGTTGGGGAGACAAAGGAGAAGGCAATCAGGGCTGCAACGGCAGCCACAGAGAAAGCCACAAATCAAATCAAATCAATTTTATCTATATAGCGCCAAATCACAACAAACAGTTGCCCCAAGGCGCTTTATATTGTAAGGCACAAGTTGGCTAAGAATCAAGAGGGCAGACCCCCGTGGGCAAGCACTGCTGGGACACGGACCAATTTATCAATTTTCAATTTATTTCTATTTATATAGTGCCAAATCACAATAGAGTTGCCTCAAGGTGCTTCACACAAGTAAGGTCTAACCTTACTAACCCCAAGAGCAACAGTGGTAAGGAAAAACTCCCTCTGAGGAAGAAACCTCAAGCAGAACAGAGTCAAAGGGGTGACATTCTGCTTTGGCCAAGCTCTGATCAACCCCGGTGGGGTCACATGAGCGAGGGTGTCTGATGATGAAAGACCCGAAACACCAAATGACCCCAGGATCCATCACTGATCAAGTGTTCCAGCTAGCATTCACTTACATAAAGCTAAATTGGTTCAAATGATGTCCAATAATAAAAAGTTAAGACCCTTCGGCTGCTCCCTTGTTTGCATTCGGGGTCACTCGGGGTTAAAAACATATTACAAAAAAGTGGCCAAAATTTCAGAAATGTAGCACAATTTACAATCATGATTATATTCTTACACAAGCGATGCTTTGTCTTCTTTCACTAGCTGTAGTGAGGAGCGGTATGTCGAGACTGTAACGCCCTAACAGTAAGAGTTACACTTCTTTTGTAATAACTTTTTACTGCGTCGAGATAAAATGCTGTTATTTACCATAATTCTGGAGCTCATTATTATTTGAAGCAAGTTGGCTTCTCAATATGCAAATGAATGCTTAAATATGAAGGGAGAAAACAAAATTAGCCATTTAAAAAACTAAAAAATGACCCAATGGCAGTTGTTTAGTTTCACTTGTGACAAAAAGAATATGAAGTAAAATGATAGTGCAGGTTTTATGCTGCAGTATATAAATCTCAGTTCCAACTGGGGGAAAATGATTAGAAGGTATTTGTCATATTCAGTTATTTGTGGTTTCAGTCAAAGATTAATAACAGTGACGTTCGGATTCTAAATTTCCAGGAGTCCATTCCTCATGTCACCTTTTCTGCTGATGGTCCTCCGTCCTGGACCTGGAAATGCTGTCAACGTAAATCACGCTTCAAAGTCATCGGCCGCCTTCTTTACCACAGCCATAAACTTTTTTTAAACAATAAATATGCATGAAATGGTGTAAATGCGTCAGTAATCCATCAGTGGAAGCATTTCTCCAAGATGGAAAATGGTATGGTATCCTGGCCTTTTAGATTTAGAGCTCCAACAGGTGTCCATCATCATCAGATATTAAAAAAGTACACGTTAAGTTTGAGTGAAAGCTCCTCTGTGTTGACGAGGAGGTTATCAGCACGATGACGGCGGTTTGGGAAAATAGTCGTCCACGCAGACACTTCAACTTCACTCTCAACGCCAAAACAAAAAGTGCACATTTTAGAATTACAAGACTCTGGAAAAAGCTGAGAGGCCATTCCCTCCAGTTTAACACAATTAACTCAAAAACAAATAATGCTTTCATCTCAGAAGTACCCTCAATGCACGGGCACATAATGAAGGTGAACGGGTTAAAAGGTGGTTCACAGAACCATATAAGTACAACAAGTAAGTCTGTTCGAGTCTAAGGACTAAACATTGGTGCTGTCAAGGCCACACCTCCAATACGTTTGCATTTTTACTTTATTTTGTACTATTTTATTATCATTTTAGATGGTATTTCTATTTTATTTCAGTTTTCTTATTTTGGCTATGTACTTTTTATTACTCCATTAACTTCTTGCTCCTCAACTGCACAAAATGCCTGAAGAAATAAAATATGTTTGACAGAAAATCAGCAAATCCTGATTCAGTATTGGAGCAGCTGAAACCAGCTACTTTTTATTTATTTATTTATTTTTACTGGATTTACAAATTGATGATCAGGATACAGTTGATCGATATTCAGCCAGAGATGAATCACTTCACCAGTGACGGACAATAAAAGCACAATATAAATTGCTTTCAATCACAAAGAAGGTTTCCCGCCGTAAGAATTCACTTACAAAGACACACGAATAATCTGAAAATCAGTTGATCAGATTAAGTTCAGGGAGTATCCGCTTTCCTGACTCACAGCCATTAATTCCAGAGGTCACTGGCAGATCAGCGCCGTTTTGTGCGGCTGATAAGAACGGTGCGGTGGCCGCGGGATAATCCCTTGTTGGGACTAATTATTTTGAGTCTCTGGTGAGACAGCAACTTAGACAAGGTCCAAGGAGCACCAAGGATTACAGTGTAGCCGCTAACAGCATTCCAGTGGCTCAATTATATGACAGCTCAACAATGTGAAGAGCAAAAAAGACAACCGAAAGAAGAAGGAAAAAAAAAAAATAATCAAAGGCAGGTGAGGGGAGGGGCCATAACCAGGAAACACAAGTGACGTAACTGTTCAGCGTGCAGGGTTCGCTGCGCTGAGGCTTTGCTATCTCTGTCAGCATCAATGCTGTTTGCTCTGAGTTCTTTATCTACCCCCCCGTCTGCCCTCCTTCCTTCCTTCCTTACTTCAAGGTCCATCATCTACAAAACTGGCAGCATTTGTAAAGGAGTTCATATTACAGTCAAATTTGGCAGTAAAATAAATTATTCTGACAATTACAGCCAGATCGGAAAGGATTTTAGATGAGAACTTTTCAAGTAAAATTCTATTAATTTCAAAGCAATCTGATGTAATTTAGGGATCTTCCCACAGAGGCCAGAAAGATTTTACAAATTCACACTTTTACGAGTTTGGTTTTACTTCAGCACAAAATCATCTTCCTCATTTGTCATTCATCATCAAATCATTTTTCTTCTGGAAAATAAATGCACAAGAAGTACAGGTGGGTCATCTGATCTAAAAGTCGTGGGACTAATAAAGGATTACCTGATCTTAATATCACAGTATTTTACAATTTTTGGACAGTGATTGGGGGGGGGGGGGGGGGGGGGGTGATTATATTTCCCAGCCGGGATCTCCCTGGAAGAGCTACATGACTTGGACAAGGACAGGGATGTGTGGGATGAGCTGCTTGGTCTGCTACCACCGCGACCCTGACCCAGATAAGCAGCAGAAAATGAATGAATGACTGGATAATGACAGTATCTTATGATATTTCTACATAGCGGCTTTAATAATTATCTCGTTTTGAGCAAACGTTTCAAAGTTATAATCTGGGTGAAAAATGGAAACATTTTGACAGTTTTATATGTTAAGTAACGACTGTTAAGACTAAAATGAGTCGGCAGTGCAAAACGTCCACTGGTTTAGTTCAACCGTTTCCATGACTACTACGTGTCATTGTGAAAATTACTTTATAATGTGTCATATAATGTTTAAGAAAAGTATTTTAACAGGTATTTTGCCTGGCCATAGGACTGGGATGCAATTTTAGATTATTCTGTCATTTTTCTTTGGTGCATTTAAAAAAAATTAATTCCCCCAAATTGAAAAAAAAATTGATCCAATGGATGTTCTGTTTGGTCATGGTGTAATGGTATTGCACAATCCACACGGTGGCGAACTATCACACTGGTGCACTGCCAACCGCTAAGAAAGAGATAAGAAAGCAGCCAGTGAAGATCACGCTCAGTGAAGATCACTGTCCAAGAAGATCACTCTCTGTGTCCAAACACCAGCTAAGGTGCTGTCTCAATGCTTCACAGCTTGTAGTTTGATGCAAACCACTGCTTAGCACAAGGACGTGTGTTTCAAATGATAAACGCCTCATTCAGGGACAGTCTTGTAAAGTTAAAAGCTCCCCAAGGCAGCAATGTGGAGCTCAAAGAGATGCCAGCGCTGATGTTTCTGTTTGTTTTCAGCAAATCGTATATTCTGCAAAAACAGGCGACGTCAAGCTGCTGCATAGTTCATGAAACCTCACACGTGAAATACCAGACGTTCACGTGTGCTGGTTACTTCCACAGAAGCGACACATTAACTGGTGCAAGTTCCACGAGAAGTCATTAGTTAAACCGAGCGCGCAGCCCCGCCCACTTCACCTCGACCTTGTGACTCAAATCTGCACGACAAATTCCTATTGTGACATCATCACGCTACGATCCTCACACAGCACAGATCACAGCACAAGACAAATTAACACTGCTGGCTTCGTGTGAACAGACTGTACGTGCGTTTGGTGGAAACACAAGAATACAGCTTCTTTGCCAAGTAGCTGAGGCCTGAAGCCACGCTGAAGCAGGAGGAGCGGCGCTGAGGGAAGAAGCATTGTTCTGTCATTTCCCCTCCATAAAACCACCTTCCTGAAACAGTCACGTGACAACCAGCTCAAACACAAACCACAGAGAGCGGGGGGGGGGGGGGGGGGGGGGGGGGTGGGGGGGTGTAAAATGTTTACACTGCACACACGTCCTGAGCTCTGTCAAAACAGGTTTACCTGCATCGCTGTGTCCACACGCCGACCCCTCAGGATCATGGGAAATGCCGTGTAAGGTCCTTTACTGTAAGGGGACAATTTTTCAACATTGTGTTGTACTCCTGCTGCATAAACAGTTGTTCTGTTGATCGTTGTTGTTGATTTATGGTAATATCTGACACGCTTTAACGCTGGCGTACTCTCAGTGCGTTTTGTTTTTCCTGTCTGTGAGTACGGGACGCATTCCACAGTAAACCCAAACTTGTGGTTAATGTTGACCTTTGCTGAATCACAGTTTTTATATCCAGGGCTACCTGTCCGAAACTAAATACTTCACAATAACGTGTGTCATTTTATCAGAATTCTTAAAAAGAAAAGAAAAAAATCCTATTTAATCCTACATTAAAAACCAAGGTACATACAATTTGATCAATGACAGAAAAAGTATACAACCTAGATTATAATTTCAAGCCTGTGTTTTTCGGAGCTCGTCGCACTGCCTCTAAAATCTGCATAATGAAGGATGATTTTTGTTTGAACTTTAGAGGAATGTTGAGAACAGATGAATGCCACAGAATATCAAAAGAATTCAGTTTTTTTTTTCAACAAATAAAAGTGACAAACATCAAGAAAAGTAACTATTTTACAATCTATCACAATACGTAGTGTTTTTATGCCATAAAATGGAGAAATTTTCAATCAAAAGAAGATTCACAGCAAAGATCAGCCAATCAAAGCTCTAAGCTCCCCTTACAGCAGCACACCTATCAATCACAGCAACCACGCCCCTAATTATACATACATTTATGGCTTACGACATCTTAAAATGAGGTGTTATAAAAACAATTTACCCCCTGTATAGTTGTCATCGAGGTGGAAAACTAGCTACAGAGAACAAAACTGTTTTTTCAATTTTTAACATGGGCTTCTATGGGAACCAGCTCCAAGCCTCAAAAGGCCAGTCAAGGAACTGCAACTTTTTCTTCTTCCAGATGTGACTCATTTTGGATTGCCAGAGATTGTTGCATGAGTAATACGTACATGGAGCTACAAAAGCAGTTACTAGCGCTGCAATCTGCACTTCCCGGTTAGATGTGTTCAGACAAATGAACGTCAGCTCTTTTGGGCACCATCTGACCTGACTATCACAAAACTGTCATATTCATGATGCCCTTTGTTTATTTTTGTTTTGTTTTTTTTTTTAACTTATGAGACAGTGCAACTCAATTATGACACGCCACTACCAGACAAATTGTTGGGGTGCATCGTGGGTTTACTGCATAGTAATAGATGGGTTCACCCCTTTACTCCTTGCACAGGGAACAGTTATATTTGAATACAGCATCATCTGCAAAAGAGTAGACTCAAACGCAACACAGCATTCAGTCTCTTCATAACAAAGTGTTCCAATGAATCAAGATACAATTTTATTTTAAATCACATAGCGACAGGCTTCAATGCACAAGAATATAAAGTTATTGCACAACTACTCACACATTTAATAAAATAAACAACTAAATCATCCCTTTGACAGCTAGGCACGTTTATTTAATTTTTAAAAAAATGCTGTAAATAGACACACACACACACACACACACACACACACACTCATATCTGTCTCGTGCAAAATACTTTACATTCTTGTGCAATAATACTTGTACACTCATGTAAAACATTACTTGGACATTCATGTGTGATGAGTCAGTTAGTAACTTTAATCTGCACAAAAGTGACTCACAATTGACATATTCAGGGATGAAAGTGGTGAAAAACATAAAAAGCTGAAACCCAAAATTACCCCCCAACACCACCCGCACGAAAATGTTTGAATTCTAGAAGCTCTGAAATGCAATCTGGGACTATTGCAGACAATAAACTGGAGTGAGTGCAGCATCCATTTAGGTGAGAAAAAAAAAAAAAAAAAAAAAACTTTCCTTATTCAAATTCATTCCAGTAGTATTCTGCTCTTACTAGGATGCAGCAGTTTTCTAGTTTGGCAGATAGTTCTGGAGGAAATCACTGAAGAAATTAACACATTGGTTTGACCGAAACAAACTGTCATTAAACTTAAAACAGGGATGAAATGGAGGTGTTCACAGGAAACACTTATTTATTTCTGTATGTATGTATTTATTTATTTATGTTCATTGTTAGTTGCTTTTATATTTTCTGTTGTGTTTCTATTCAGGTTCTTTTTGTCTCTTTCTCTAAAATTGTATATAATAAGCATTAGATTATTAATATATAACCAAAAATAAATTTAAGAAATATTACAATTTAAAAACAAATGCACCGGAACGTGATGAGAGCTGCAAATGCGTAATGCTAACTTTTAACGTTGAAAATGCCATTGACATGCTAACACATTAGCATCGCTCCCGTTTTTAAGTTATAAACTACATCTATCAACTGTATCAGAAGACCATAACAGGTTGGTTTAACATAGAAAAGGTAAATAATACAGACGTATGCTCTTTAGGGTTTTAGCGGGGGAAAATTAAGCGAAAGAAAGAAAGTATATACGAAGGAACAGATTGAAGCAGATCTGCGAACCACTGCTTCGATTGGTTCAAGGTTCAGAGCAAAGCCGCGCTGCAGAAACGTTGATCATGGACCCGCTGCAGGGTCTGTAATCAATGTAGAGAAATTATCATTTTCCTGACAAACACCTCCCAAAACAACGGCCACTCTGAAGGACCGAATCATTAAGCACAAAGCTTATTGATGTCAGTGGATCGAATCATTTCTTAACGATACCCGAAAGGAACCGGTTCTCAATACCCATCCCTATAACCAATAACTGATAACTTTCAGTATTGTCTCCGGTACACTTGCATCTACTAACAAGCTGATTTTGAGTTTTAACACCACGAATGCGTCTGGTAGCATCATAGGCGACGAAAGACGCAAACAATGAGTGAGCACTTCTATCTTGGCGCGCCCTGCCCCCTGCTGGAAGCTCTTGTTTACTACATAGCTTGCAGCAGTGAACCAGTTGAGAGGAGCAGCAAAGCTCAACTCTCTACTCAATAGCAGTGTCGCTGTGAGGCGGAGGTCTTGCTGACTTATGGTTTTGATTTATAAATAAAATTAATACAGATAGAATAAGTCCAATAATGTCAATTCTGTCATTGTACAAAGTTAAAATAAAACACATATCTTTTAATTTTAAATAATGCACTAATTCTGAAGTTTTGCAACAAACACAGACAGATGCCAAAGGGATTATGGGTTAAATGAGCCTCCACTAACACTGACTGGTTGACTCATTCATTTTATGTAAAAACCAACACGTTAATGTGACGTGACGTGGGTGTTGGTATTTAAATGTGCTTTTGTAAAATATGCCATTTTATTTATATGTAAAATAAGTAAATTAATTAATTAATTAATTAATTAATTTAAAAAGCCATTTGCTAAAGCCAAAACTAAGTCAAGTTGTGATTTGACAACCATGTGATGTAACCGGGGTCAACATCCATAGAACACTGGGATCTACTGGCCCAGACCTGTACCCATAATCCTTTGCATACAGGTTTTTTTGTTGTTGTTTGTAATTTGCGCCAGACAGTTCTGCGGTTTAAACAACAGAATCCACGGCAGTACGTAAGTCCCTTCGGCTGCTCCCTTGTTTTTTGTACTCGGGGTCGCCACAGCAAATCCAAAATGGATCTTCATGTTGAATTGGCACAAGTTTTACGGCGGATGCCCTTCCTGACGCAACTCCACATTACATGGAGAAATGTGGTAAGGGTGGGATTCGAACCGGGAACCTTCCGCACTGAAACCAAGTACATTAACCACTTGGCCACCACCCCTAACAGAATCCACGGCAACAATTGTAAATAAACATTATAACAAAATGTACATTTTTATTTCTTTAGCTGCAGCAAGAGGCTGCAACAACTCTCAGGCGTGCAAAGAATTATAATAGAGCAAACAGGAAAATATTGGAGAAGCAACCTGAGCTTCTTCTGAAATTTAAAACAAACACAATAACAATAACAATGTCTATAAACCCAGAGAATATATTCATGAGAGTTTCAGGCACAATATACAAAGAGTTTAATGCTGTTGTCTGTGTGGAGCCTGATCAGAGCGTCTCAAATGCATTTCTCCTGTCATGACTGTACTGCGATTACCCATAATGCAGCTGGCATGTCCACACTCAAACCTTCAAAATTAGTGCAGTACTTTAAAACTAAAACATACAGCTGATATTTTTACTTTATAAAACTTCAGAAATTACGTTAAATAACATGTCAAAAATTAGTTTGGTTAAAATTTTAACCATAAGTTAAAACTGTATGCCTCTGGATGACTTGGGTGATATTGCCAGTGAGTCAGTATGGTGTCAGGAGCAATTATCTTGAGAATAGATCTCCTCTGACTGCAGAAGATAGAGGGGTTTCTCCTAAAACCACCTCTCCATTGTTTACAGAGAATAGAGTGGTTTTTCTGCTACAAAACCTTTAACAGGTAAGCTCTAAAATCTTTGATATCAGACTTCACAAACGTTTTTAACTGTTCATGCTTTATTCACTTCACCTGCAAAAACATATCAGCGATATAAAAATTGTCGGACCAAAATTTATCGGAACATAATTGGTCCGATGACGCTTTTCAAAGTTATCTGAAAAGCTAATCCGATAATGAAAACATTAGCTTCGAAAATTAGCGGTTAGCGGAACTGTGCCCAGCACTGTAAACAGTGTATGTTACTGTATATATTGTTATTCCGCACAGTACTTGCCTTCAGTGTTTTTTGGTACGTATTTTTCTTTTATCTTATCTTAGCATACTTTGCACAATATATACATATATACATATACACATATATATACACACACACACACGAGGTCTGTTAGAAAAATATCCGACCTTTTTATTTTTTCAAAAACCTGATGGATTTGAATCACGTGCTTGCATGAGCCAACCTTGAACCTTCGTGCACATGCGTGATTTTTTTCACACCTGTCGGTTGCGTCATTTGCTTGTAAGCAGCCTTTGTGTGAGGATGGGTGGAGTCTCTCGTCATTTTTTCTTTGCAAGGAAATGGCGGAACGACTGGAGCAGTGCGACTGCATCAAATTTTGCCACAAACTGGGCGACAGCCAGGTGGAAACCATTCAGATTATTCAGACGGCTTTCTGTGACGATCCTATGGGCATCACACAGATTAAGGAGTGGTACAACCGGTTTAAAGACGTCCGCACAACGGTGGAGAGCGAGCCGCGCTCTGATTGGCATCAATACGCTGAAACGACCGGATCATTTCCAAAGTGAACGCTGTGGTGATGTGGGACCGTCGTGTGATTATCCGAGAAATTGCGGAAGAGGTGGACATCAGCACTTTTTCGGCACATTCCACTGTGACAGAAGATTTTGCCATGAAAAGAGTGGCGGCGAAATTCATCGGCATGAAGCTGATGGTGGAGCAACAGCGCCTCCGTGATGAAGCCTCACAGGACATGCCCTGACATGTCCAGCTTGTCCACAATTTCTCGGATAGTCACACGACTGAAAAGCCACCAAAAGCCGTCTGAATCTTCCGAATGATGGAAGAGCTGGGCATGTTACATGTCCTGTGAGACTTCAACACGGAGGCGCTGTTGCTGCGCCATCAGCTTTGTGCCGATGAATTTCGCCGCCACTCTTTTCATGGCAAAATCTTCTTTCACAGTGGAATGTGCCGAAAAAGTGCTGATGTCCACCTCTTCTGCAATTTCTCGAATAATCACACGACGGTCCCACATCATCACAGCGTTCACTTTGGAAATGATCTGATCGTTTCAGCGTGTTGATGCCGATCGGAGCGCGGCGCGCTCTCCACCGTTGTGCGGCCGTCTTTAAACCGGTTGTACCGCTCCTTAATCTGTGTGATGCCCATAGCATCGTCACCGAAAGCCATCTGAATAATCCGAATGGTTTCCACCTGGCTGTTGCCCAGTTTCTGGCAAAATTTGATGCAGTCGAGCTGCTCCAGTCGTTCTGCCATTTTCCTTGCAAAGAAAAAATGACGAGACTCCACCCATCCTCACACAAAGGCTGCTTACAAGCAAATGACGCAACCGACAGGCGTGAAAAAAAAAAAATCATGCATGCGCACGAAGGTTCAAGGTTGGCTCATGCAAGCACACGTGATTCAAATCCATCAGGTTTTTGAAAAAATAAAAAGGTCCGATACTTTTCTAACAGACCTCATGTATATATATATATATGTGTGTGTGTATTCGATAGAGGGGGGTGGGGGAGGCTGTAGCCCAATTACGAGCTGTGATACACTCACACACACACACACACACACACACACACACACACACACACACACACTGCAGATTTAAGGAATCCCCCCTCCCGTCAAACCTCTCTCCATCTGCCCTCCTGTCAGTTTTTTCAGCACCCCCGGCTCACGAGATGGTGAAGAACACACATCAGCACAGGTGGGAGCCTTGATCAGCAAAATCAGACACACAAACCCCAATCACACATCTTTTAAATGATTGATCACTCGTCTTCCTGCTCTCTGATCTTTCCTCTGCAGCGCAGCGAAACGCCTCCAACGGCTCCGAATCCACAGCTCCTTTCATTAGATCAACTTACAGAAACTTTGTTCTCTGAGGTTAACCGAGTGCACGCGGCCTCTTAAACTGGCCCAGAAGCTCCTCTGATTCCACGACAGACGAGTGAGAAAAGCTGATGCAAGTTTGTCACAGCGCCGTGCAACAGCTATCAGGAAGTGATTCCTCCTCGGAAGTTTGTCTTTAATAATCAATTGGATTTGAAAGATTGCTAAACTTTATTGTGCGTCTTCTTCCTTTGAGAATTTCCCACGTTATGTTTGCTCTGTGCTCCATAAAAACTGATGATGAGCTTTAATTGGGGAGGGAAAGTAGCTTACAATACAATACAATCACATGTGTCTGTCTGTCTGTCTGCCTGCCTGCCATTCAGCGGGATTACGGCGAAATTTTCACCACAGATAGATATTAGGCCATGGAAGAACCCATTAAATTTTGGAAGTGATCTGGATCCCAATCTGGATCCTGGATCAAGTTTCAATTTATACAGGCTTTGAAGGATTACTGTTCGCAGAATTACATCAAAACGACTGCACAAATTTTGACAAAATGCAGATACATATTAAATCATGGAAGACTACACTCAATTTTGGAGGTCATCTGGATCCGAATCCCGATTGTGGCTCAAGATTTTAATATATATACATTTTGAAAGACTACTTCAAAATTACATTACAGATTTTGACCAAATTTTCAACACAGATACATATTAGGCCATGGAAGACACCATTATATTTTGGAGGTGCTCTGGATTAGGATCCAGATTTTGGATCAAGTTTCATTTGATATAGTCTTTGAATTTACATCAAAACTACATCACAGATTCTCACCATATGTTCACCACAGATACATATTAGGCCATGGAAATTTTAGAGGTGATGCAGATTAAAAAAAAAAAAAAAAAAAATCTGGATTCTGGATCAAGATTTCACTTTATATACACTTTCAAGGATTACGTCAAAACAACTTCACAGATTCTCACCAAATTTCCACCACAGATAGATATTAGCCCATGGAAGACTCCACTGAATTTTGGAGGTGATCCGGATCTGGATTGGCGGACATCAGAAATCTCTGATTGCTTTTGTTTATGAATGTGCTGGAGGATATTTGTTATTAATCAGTGTGACTCATGAAAGAAAAAGAAGCAGTGCAGGAGCTTGTGAAGAAACAGGACTGCTGCAGGTAAATTGTACCAAAATAACAGAAACGGCCAAAAAGGTTCAAAGATTCCACTATGCATCTACAGATATAAAAAGAAGGGGAAAGGATGGAAAACAAGGGAAAACTTGTGAAAAAGAGTGCAACTTAGCATCAAAAATGTAGACAAGCTCCACTTTTGAAGAGCACAGGAGTAGTTTGTTCATTTGTTTGATAGATTTGTGCTGGATGCCTCCATGAAGTCTGCGATGCCATTAGAGGGACTGTGTTTTGTCTCGAAGTGTATGAGCCATAATGTGATTAAAATACACAAGTACCACTCCGCTGCACCCACAGATACAATAACACCAGGACATTTAATGCATTTAAGTCAGACACTGGAAGCTGGGAGCTGGACGTCAAAGTCGGTTATGGACACTTAACAGCACAAACTCGACTAAAAGCACCAAATCCACCCATTTAAGAGAAAACAATATTCGGCAACTGTCCATCAATCAAAGCTCAAACAACCAGTGAATCTCAACTGTCTTACACTTAAATAAAGCAAAAACAAAGCGAATAAATAACTGACATTTCTCGAGAAAGTGTGAAGTTTTGACTCAATGGGTGCAATGTTGAATTGTTAGTTTGTAAATATTAGTTTCTCAGAATTTTCTTCAAAACTCCTCAAAGCTTCAAATCTATATATCTATATCTATCTATCTATCTATATATATATATAGAGAGAGAGAGAGAGAGAGAGAGAGAGAGAGAGAGAGAGAGAGAGAGAGAGAGAGAGAGAGAGAGAGAGAGAGAGAGAGAGAGAGAGAGAGAGAGCTTTCCCATCTAAAACAGAAGCTCAAAGTGTTTAGAATTCTCTCTGTCTGTGTGTGTGGCAGTAGACCAAGCGGCTCATCCCACACTTCCCTATCCTCTTCCAAGTCCTGGAACTCTTCTCGGGGCATCACAAGGCGTTCCCAAGCCAGCTAGAAAATATCCCTCCAGCATGTCCTGGATCTTCCCCGGGGCCTGATCCTCCCAGTTTTCCTGCCTGGAAGACTTCCCTAGGGAGACCACCAGGGGGCATCCTCACCAGATGCAAAACCACCTCACTGACTCCTTTCAATGTGAAGAAACAGCAGCTTTACTCCCTGATAGCGAAGTGTTACACCCTGTGCCGGAGTGTGAGCCCAGATACCTGACAGAGGAATGATGGTCATTACCCAAAGTTCATGACCACAGGTGAGGTTAGGAGTGTAAATCGACTGGTAAATTGAGAGTCTCTCCTTCTGGCTCAGCTCCTTCTTCACAAAGACGGTCCAGTACACCATTCGTTAACGCTCTTTGTTAACAAAGTTCTTTAATTATAAAATTTAAACAACTAAACACTTACGAAAGATGTGAGACAAATTGCAAAGGTCAGAGAAGACTCTGCATTCATGTTTTCCCTAAAGTAGCAATCATGATCATTAACTGGTAAAAATCAAAGTCATAATGTTGGATCAATCATTCCCCCACCTCTACCTGAAATTGTACAAGTCCTCATATTCCTCATTTGTTGAAAGAAGACTGTAAGGAGGCGAGAAAAGGAGCGTGCTTGTGTTTTTAGCTTCTGCACTTGGAGCATGGGGCTGATGAATGATGAAGACAGTGATGAATGGTTCCCACGCTACCTTAACCTCCATAGACTAAACTCAAATCAATTACGCAGCCAGCTCTCCTGTGTGCGGCAAATGAGAAAGATACATCAACTGTGCCCTCCTGACACAGTGCATGGCACGGCAAATAACGTCCACATCAGCCGACGTGAAAAACTACAGAGATGGAGGACTTTGCTCCGACATCACGAGACACAATGGGCATTAAACAGTCACAGAGAAAACTGACACTAAACTTGGCAAAAACCTGTTCTTATGAGAAGTCAAGGAGCATTCCATGTTCAAGCTGTCACTATACACTAAAATATAACGTAATGCTAAAACACCCTCGGCCGTATGAGCCTTGTGTTCTCTATAAATTGCAGTTGTTAATTAACTTAATTATTAAGATCCTGTTGTCTTACATATAATTTGTACATGTTCAATGAAGCCCCTCTATTAATAAGTCAATCAAAAACAATATAACATTTTAACAGCGTCTGCAGGAGGCTTTCCATGTTCATGGCAAAAGACATGAGCTTTTGACAAAAGCGGAATTTATGCAAATCAAGGAATATTTGTAGATCACCCTCTGGTGCATTTGCTGTTATTAATGAGACAAATTTAACTTCATACGAAGTTAGCTTTAAGTTAGCGGAAGCTAGCGTGCACACTAACGCTGCAAAATGTGTTATCAGGTTACAAAAAGAGCATTTTCCGTTTTAGAAGTGTTTATCTTTCACATAATATATGACAAAGAGGATATATTTACACACAAACAAAACAGAGTTTTGCAGCTAGCTACCAGCCTGTGACGTCATCACACTAATATCCGTGAAATAGGTTCACAGGTGTTATTAGGTTCCAAAAACTGCATTTTCAGTTTTAGAAGTGTTTATTTCTCGCTAGCTTTTACATAATATAAGACAAAGAGGATATTTTTACACACAAACGAAACAGGGTTTTCTACCTATCTACCAGCCTGTGACGTCACCATGCTAACGTCCACAAAATAAGTTCAGAGGTGTTATTAGGTTCCAAAAATGGCGTTTTCGGTTTTAAAAGTGTTTATTTCTCACTAGCTTTTACATAATATATGACAAAGAAGATATATTTACACACAAACAAAACATTTACATTTAACGTTTACATAATATATGAGAGACATGCATATAAACACAAATCAAACCGGTTTTGAAGAGACCAACCATTGATGTCACGGTGCAGCTCTACACTGATTGGCTGTCATCTCCCACCACTCAAAAACAAAGCAGAACAGATTCACACAGAATGTGACAGTTTAACCTCTTAAAATATGTCAAGGTTGGCCATCTTTGAACTTGTCCAAGGTCTGTGTCCCAAGAATGTTCCCTGTGAATTTGAAGACTGGCAGGAATAGAACTGGACTTATGCTGAACACAGACAGACGGACGGACGCCAGGTCTTCGCAATACCCGATGGTCATATGTTGGCCTTGGGTAAAAATTGTTTATTAACATTACTAAGATCCACTGGGTTCAGTACATTCTGGTATATCATTAAAATTAAGTTGCTGATTAATTTTCTTCTTTTAACTATTACGTTATAGATGACATCAGTCAACAATCTGGCTTTTTGTTTTCCTAAAATGTGTTTTTTGTGTACGTTTGCCTGTTTTGCAGTTCTAATAACAATTATACAAGAGTTTCACTACTAGCAGCATTGTAATCATTTAAAAAAAATAAAAAAAACTTTCATGTTTGGGGCTTGCCATATTCTAATATTACACTTTCACGTTGTATTTATTGGCAGCTTGAGAGTTGTTTGATGAGTCCAATGTATTCATCAGGCTTAGCTTGACGTTCACATAACTTCTGACTTGCTCAGTAACTTGGCAAATTTTTGTGGTGCTCCATTTTCAGGACAATCGTGTCTCTCAGTCAAGCAGCACTGTATATTGTATATCACCTTCACATGTATATGACATGCAAAAGTGAACATCCTGAATATAAGATGACTTCTTTTTTTTTCAAATATATTTCCAAGTAGAAGAGGGGGGAAAAAGAGCACTTCATTATTCAGAACAATATGGTCATTGTTAAAATGATGTGCCTGTATTAGACAATTAGCTTCCTTCTGTGATTTAAGTGCTACTTAATGTTAAACACTCACCAGAGCACATACTCCTCATGGTGTTTTGTGTCATGTCATTGCCCATTTTCCATTCCAATAAATAAAATGGGCAATTCAGCAGAATTAAAGCACAACAGTTGAATTGTCTGTTATAATGTGTTACCTGTCCTGGAAAGTTTCAATCATCAGCAGGTTAATTTTAATAATATGTCACCCAGGAAAGGTAAGAAAAGTGTGTTTAATTGTATTTTATGTTTTAGATTTGTATTTTATGGTTTGAAAATGATTGACAGCAACACACATTACATAAGAATCTTATTTATCGAGATCAAACATCAAAAAGGCCAATATATTCCTGCACCTTTCCTGTCAGTCTGCAACAGAACAAAAAGTATAGACACACAACATCCGAATAAGGATTTCTTTAAACACGGTGAGACTGATCTTGAGAAACTGAGAAAAAGTAAGGCAGAAACCAGACTGCTTCAGTGAGAGAGAAAACAAAAAAAACAAGACAAAACCCAGAATGAAACGATAATGAAGCAGAGAATGTTTGTGGGCTTCAGAGGATGGGTTTGTAGACCCAACGACTGAGGCTAAAACTGGGCTGGCAGCAGCTGTCCCGAACTGTAATGAAAGCATCTGTGGACGGGAGAAGGTTTCATTAAATCCACATTGGAGGGCAACATCATTTCATCTCACACACACACACACACACGAGAGCTAACAACCTCCGTAACCTCTCCATCAGCCATTTCCTCCACTCATCTACACTGATCTAAAAGGCCGGCGGGTCATTTGAAGCAAAGCCAGGCGGGTGACCAATGGTTTGTCCAATTTTTTTTCATGCATATCAAAAACTAGCGAAAGTGTGCATGGACCAACACAGTTTGATAAAACAAAAATACAGGCTGTATGGCTTCGATCCTCCACTGATTATGATGATTACACTGACACAGTGATTTGTGTGTAATTCATCAATGCATCATGTTGGTCATGTTGACCATCAATTATCGCAGCTCTGACTCCTGAGCGCACAGAGTAACAAGGGAACGTTCTCACCACATTTTGTAGGTCCATTTTTATTTTTAAAGATCTGCCAAACTAAATGGCAATTTTCCATTTTTCCAGTATATAATATAAATTGTTGTCCAATTAAAATCAAATAAACACGGAAGTAAATTATAATCAACACTATGGTAATTAATGGCAGAATATAGTAAATACCACCTTACCAAATTTAACTTATGCTGCAAAAATGTTGTGATGAATCTGATTATAAAGTAAAAGTTCAAGTTTGCAATGGTTCCTTCATTTATTGACTTCATGTTACCATATGCCACAGATTTTATTTTATGTATTTTTGTTGGGTTTTTCCCACAGAGATGCTTTTTAACTCGTGACTGTTAATGTTGAGAACATAACGTTTTTGTAAATATTTTTATTTCAAAATGCTTGAATAAAAAGGTTGAAATATCAGCATTAGAAGCACTTATAATAATATTACTACAAGTACGTTGTCAATAAGGGCAGGGACATAACTGTAAGTTAATTTTTGGCTATCAGACCATCAAATTTTCACCAAAACCTTGCCGCGCATTCGAGCAGCTTTTGTCACCATCTAGTGGGTGATATGAGCAATTCAGGACACCTGGTATATTTCCAACTTGAAACATCATTTTGTTTTTAAAGAAAGCATTTAGAAATGACAGAAATGTACATTTTTTTTTTGGCATGTAGCGCTTTGACCTCCTAGCATTAATGCATAAAAAATTAAACTTTGAGATTTTTACATTTTTTGAGATTTAAGATGCGAAAGTTTGCCGGAAGGACGTACAGAGGGATGGAATTTCTCCTGACAAACACAACTTACAATTGCGAACAATAGTCAAAATACATTAAAGAAAAACCAGATATGCACATACAAATTAAAATTAAGTCGTAAACCTGCCGGGGGGGCGGGGCAGGGGGGTAGATATTGTAAAATGATTAAAGTAATTGTGTCATTATTCGACTTGAGGAAGAATTTGAGCTGGTTAGCTGGAGTGCTCAGTCTCAGCCCGGGACGACGGAGGAGGGAGGAGGCAGGCTGCAGGAGGCAGTGAAATAAAAACGAGGATAGGAAGGTGTTTGGACAGCATTAAGATACAGCCAAGGGAATCAGATAAGGGTAGGAGGGCCGTTTGCAGTATTGAGACTCAGCCAGAGAGAGCAGATAGGAGGAGGGACGGTTTCAGTAGAGATAAAGTCAAAGCCCTAGGCCGACAGACAAGGGCAACTCCAAGGTCAGCCCGGGAGTGGCAGATGACTGCATAACATTATCAGTCAGCTCTGTGCCGCGGAGCGTGTGTGTGTCTGTGGGTGACCGAGCTGCACCGTGCTGCCATGCTCTATTGGCGTTCTTCCTGCCAAACCTGCAGACAGGCTTCAGATGTCAAAGGCAACGCTAATGTGGACTCGCAAACTGTGCTAGTACTTTGATTTATTTTGGCTCCAAATGCAACGGCAGAATACGCTCATGCAACAGGATCCTAAAGCCTGAAAGACTGCAAGAAGTTCCACTTGACTTGCACAAACTAATTTTATCTGCTCCCGTTTCACTGCTCAATTCAGCAACGCTTTCCACGTTAAAGTCCAAAACAATCAAGATGCTGAAGGAGATTTTGTTTGTTGAAGGCTACAGTCAGGTTCACTTTGTTCGGGTACCAGCTTTCATTGGAATTTTGTGGCAAAACTACACATTTTTGAAACATGCATCAATAGCCGATTTAGCCAACAGTGATTGGCAACCATGTTGACATTAAAATAATGGCGGCTTAAAACTGGACTTTTTCCCCAATATCTTGGCTTTTAGGTGACCTAAGATCGTGATTCCAGTTGGTAATACACAGAGCCAATGAATCCAATGATGAAACATGCAGATGTAGCCATCCACGCTCAAAAATCCAAGATGGCCACTAGGGATGTGAATCTTACAACAACTCACGATTCAATTCAATTCTGATTCTTGGTGACGATTCGATTCAGAATCGATTTTCGATTGAGCTCTAAGCAATAGTTATATTACTTTAAAAAATGGTAATGTTTAAGAAAATGCAGGTTAATCAAGTGATTCTAAAGATGTAAATTTACTTATCTGCTTTGCTCGTTCAGAGTTGACTGGCAGTTTAGCGAAGTGATGGAGTGTGCGCTGGTCAGTAGTGAGCAGATACCGCTGCTCCGCTTCTTTTAGCTCCGGGTGATGGCATCACATGTGGGCTTGCGGATTTGAAGTGTTTCCGAAGTATTTGACTTTCATTTTGCAGATTTTGCACACTGCATAAGTCGTGTCAAGCTCCTTCTTACGCAGCAAATAATAAAATCCAAAATGCGCCCAAACATTTGCATTCAGCAAAGACGGTGCTGGCTGAATTAGCTCTTTGTCCACCATGCTAAGCTGCAGCTCACGAATGTTTGAAGCACGCCGGACCCTCCCCTAGCAGGGACGCTGTAGTACGGAGGCCGTTGCCTGACAAACAGTACACACAGCGAGTAAGCAAGAAAATGTTAAAAAAAAAAATTTGATTTTTGGACATTCTGGATCGATTCAGAATCTTAATAAATAAGAATCGTGATTCAGAGGTGAATCAATTTTTTCTGGTACCCCTAATGACCACCCATAAATGTGGTATCTCACATGTACAGTTTTTCTAATTAGTACTATGGTGATGGGGAGACCTATATCGATTGTGAGTCAAGACTAAGGCTTAAAAAGGTGAAGTGTGAATCAAGACCAAGACTTTGGGATTTTTGACAAAATTTTGGAGGGATGGTGGGGATGAAAATTACACGAAAATTACAGAAAATACACAACTTTTTTGTTGTTTCAAACTAGGGCTGGGCGATATGACTTAAAATTCATATCATGATATAAATTGAATCCCTTCATGGTACATATCACGATATAAACATAAGTGTAAAAGTTATAATGGAAGTGTTTCTGAATGGATCATATAGTCCCTTTGCAAAATTAAACTGATTAAAATAAACATAAAAAAACAAACATCATTAATTTTGAGCGCCTGATTCTCCGACTTGTTCGATAAGTATTTTTGTGCATTGGAATAATCTCATTTCACCATTCCTGCTTCTGTCCAGCAGGAGGCAGTGACAGTTTGTCTGACAGTCTGCTTTTGGTGGCTTGATGATCCTGAGTGGTTTATGTCGTGTGGTTCCACCAATGACAGAGTGGAATGTTGTGTGGGCCGCTGAAGAGGAGGTACTGCTGGCCCACCACCACCAGAGGGCGCCCTGCCTGGAGTGTGGGCTCCAGGCACCAGAGGGCGCTGCCGCCTCACAGGAGCAGCCAAGGTGACAGCCGTCACCTATCAACTGAGACAGCTGACATCCATCAGCGGAGGGGTATATCAGCTGGACGGCATCTCCACCTCATTGCCGAGATATCGCTCTACCAAGGAGGTAACGAACTCAGCCAGCCATACGGATTAATACCTTGTTGCTTGTGTGTAAAACAACTGAAGACTGAGAAGGACGTATTTGGATAAGTACTCTTATTCCTACATTACAGTGTTGTGTCTGATTAGAAGTGGAGGTGGTGTTTTCCACCCCACGTGTTGTTGGGTGCAGCCGCACCCACATCTGACTGTTTCTGTTCCTCGCCAGCAGTACTGGATCCGACGAGCGGAGGCAGTGACCACCTGGGAGTTCGGGACTTGGCGGCTCCAGTATTCCCGGGGTTCGGTGGCGGAGGAAATCGGGTGGTTCCGGTTCGACTTGGACAGACGTCTCCTATCGTCGAGCCTGCCCACACGACACCGTTGGAACTCGACTTGTGACCGAAATTGTAATTTGTTGTGTTTGTTGTGCGTGTTCACAACAGTAAAGCTTTGTTATTTGACTTTCTTCATTGTCCGTTCATTTGCGCCCACTGTTGTGGGTCCGTGTACTTACACTTTCCCAACAGGATATCTCGGCCAACGTCATGATCCCGAGGGGTGTCAACCGGCTGTTGAACGGCCAATGGAAGAACAGGGCGCACAGGCGCCCGCAGGAGGCGTGATCGGGGAGTTGCAGCGGATCCTCACTACTTTCACAGCTCGGTTGGATCTTATGACTGAGCAGAACGTCCTCCTTAACTGCAGGGTGGAGGCACTCGCCGCGCAGGTGGAGGCGCGCCCCCAGGGCGCTGCTGCAGCTCCCCCTCCTGTCGACCCTGTGCGTAATATTGACGTTCCACAGGTCGTTCAATGACCCCCCCCCACCTTCCCCGGAAGCATACATAAGCCCTCCAGAGCCGTACGGAGGTTGTGTGGAGACGTGCGCGGATTTCCTTATGCAGTGTTCGCTCGTCTTCGCACAACGTCCTGTTATGTACGCGACCGATGCTAGCAAGGTAGCTTATGTAGTAAACCTGCTTCGCGGCGAGGCACGCGCTTGGGCTACAGCGCTCTGGGAGCAGAATTCACGGCTCCTTCAGACATATGATGGGTTTGTGAGGGAGTTCAGAACCGTGTTCGATCACCCTAATAGAGGAGAAACCGCTTCAGCCGTGCTACTGTCAATGAGACAGGGGCGTCGGAGCGCAGCTGCTTATGCAGTCGACTTCCGCATCGCGGCTGCGAGGTCCGGCTGGAATAGCACTGCCCTCCGCGCCGCCTTTGTAAACGGACTGTCATTGGTTCTTAAGGAGCACCTGGTGGCTAAGGACGAACCGCGGGATTTAGATGGGCTCATCGATCTTGTCATACGGTTAGACAACCGGTTAGAAGAACGTCGGCGGGAACGAGACGAGCAGCTCCCCCTGCTGACGAAGCTATGGACACGAGCAGGGCAACATTTAGGGCACCAGATGCACAGAGGAGGCGGGCCCACGGAGTATGTTTTGTTTGTGGCTCGAGAGAGGACCAAGTGAGAGACTGCCCCGAGCGGTTAAACACCAACGCCCGCCCCTAGAGACTGGGCTAGGGGTGGGCCGAGACATGGGACACACCCACATCGCCACACGACTCCCAGTTACGATCCTTTATGAGGACTCAACCCTGAAGGCCCCAGCACTGGTGGACACGGGCTCTGAGGGGAATCTGTTGGACAGCAGATGGGCCAGGGAGATAGGGCTCCCTCTGGTGGCGCTTACCTCGCCTGTGCAGGTTCGAGCACTAGATGGCTCCCTACTCCCTCCAATCACGCATAAGACACCACCTGTAACTCTGGTGGTGTCCGGAAATCACCGGGAGGAGATCGAGTTTTTTGTAACTCCTGCTACCTCCTGAGTGATTTTAGGGTTTCCCTGGATGTTGAAACACAATCCCCGGATCGATTGGCCGTCCGGGGTAGTGGTTCAGTGGAGCGAGACCTGCCATCGGGTGTGTTTAGGTTCCTCGGTTCCTCCCGGCTCCAAGGCTAAGGAGGAGGTCAGAGTCCCGCCCAATCTGGGGACGGTGCCGGTGGAGTACCATGACCTTGTCGACGTGTTCAGCAAGGATCCGGCGCTCACCCTTCCCCCCACCGTCCTTATGATTGTGCCATTGATTTGGTTCCGGGCAGTGAGTTCCCGTCCAGTAGGCTGTACAACCTCTCACGGCCTGAGCGCGAATCAATGGAGACCTACATCCGGGACTCGTTAACCGCCGGGTTGATCCGGAATTCCACCTCCCCGATGGGTGCAGGTTTCTTTTTTGTGGGTAAAAAAGACGGCGGACTTCGTCCATGCATTGATTACAAGGGACTGAACGAAATCACGGTTCGCAATCGATACCCGTTGCCCCTGTTGGATTCTGCGTTCACACCCCTGCATGGAGCCCGAATTTTCACCAAGCTCGATCTTAGAAATGCGTATCACCTGGTTCGGATCCGGAAGGGAGACGAGTGGAAGACGGCATTTAACACCCCCTTAGGTCACTTTGAGTACCTGGTCATGCCGTTCGGTCTCACAAACGCTCCCGCGACTTTCCAAGCGTTGGTTAACGATGTCTTGCGGGATTTCCTGCACCGGTTCGTCTTCGTATACCTAGACGATATACTTATCTTTTCTCCGGACCCTGAGACCCATGTTAAGCATGTACGTCAGGTCCTACAGCGGTTGTTGGAGAACCGGCTGTTTGTGAAGGGCGAGAAGTGTGAGTTCCACCGCACGTCTTTGTCCTTCCTGGGGTTCATCATCTCCTCCAACTCCGTCGCTCCTGATCCGGCCAAGGTTGCGGCGGTGAGAGACTGGCCCCAACCCACAAGCCGTAGGAAGCTGCAACAGTTCCTCGGCTTCGCTAATTTCTATAGGAGGTTCATTAAGGGCTACAGTCAGGTAGTTAGCCCCCTGACAGCCCTGACCTCGCCAAAAGTTCCCTTCACCTGGTCGGATCGTTGCGATGCCGCGTTCAAGGAGTTGAAACGGCGCTTCTCGTCTGCACCCATTCTGGTGCAGCCCGATCCTAGTCGCCAGTTAGTGGTTGAAGTGGACGCCTCGGACTCAGGGATAGGAGCCGTGCTGTCCCAGAGCGGGAAGACCAATAAGGTCCTTCACCCGTGTGCCTATTTTTCCCGCAGGTTGACCCCGGCCGAACGGAACTATGACGTCGGCAATCGAGAACTCCTTGCGGTGAAAGAGGCTCTTGAGGAGTGGAGACATCTGTTGGAGGGAACGTCCGTGCCATTGACGGTTTTCACTGACCACCGGAACCTGGAGTATATCAGGACCGCCAAGCGGCTGAATCCCAGGCAAGCCCGCTGGTCACTGTTCTTCGGCCGTTTTGACTTCCGGATCACCTACCGTCCCGGGACCAAAAATCAAAGATCGAATGCTTTGTCCCGGGTACATGAAGACGAAGTCAGAACGGAGTCGTCGGATCCCCCGGATCCCATCATCCCGGAGTCCACTATCGTGGCCACCCTCACCTGGGACATGGAGAAGACCGTCCGGGAGGCCCTGGCACGAAACCCGGACCCCGGAACCGGGCCGAAGAATAGGCTCTACGTCCCACCAGAAGCAAGGGCTGCGGTCCTGGACTTCTGTCACGGTTCTAAGCTCTCCTGTCATCCTGGGGTGCGAAGAACCGTGGCAGTCGTCCGGCAGCGCTTCTGGTGGGCATCCCTGGAGACCGACGTCCGGGATTATATCCAGGCCTGTACCACCTGCGCCAGGGGCAAAGCCGACCACCGCAAGTCCTCGGGATTGCTACAGCCGCTGCCCGTACTTCATCGCCCCTGGTCTCACATCGGCCTGGATTTTGTCACGGGCCTCCCGCCGTCCCAGGGAAACACCGTCATCCTCACAATAGTGGACCGATTCTCCAAGGCGGCCCACTTCGTGGCCCTCCCGAAGCTCCCAACGGCCCAGGAGACAGCGGACCTCCTGGTCCACCACGTCGTCCGGCTGCATCGGATACCATCAGACATCGTCTCCGATCGCGGTCCCCAGTTCTCCTCGCACGTCTGGAGGAGCTTTTGCCGGGAACTGGGGGCCACGGTCAGTCTCTCGTCCGGGTATCACCCCCAAACCAACGGGCAAGCAGAACGGGCCAATCAAGAGATGGAGCAGACACTACGTTGTGTGACAGCCGCGCACCCGGCGGCCTGGAGTACTCATCTGGCCTGGATCGAGTACGCCCACAACAGTCAAGTGTCGTCAGCCACCGGCCTCTCCCCTTTTGAGGTGTGTTTGGGGTATCAGCCCCCATTGTTTCCGGTGGTTGAGGGAGAGGTCGGTGTGCCCTCGGTCCAGGCCCACCTGCGGAAGTGCCGTCGGGTGTGGCGTGCCGCCCGTTCTGCTTTGTTGAGGGCCCGGACGAGGGCGAAGACCCATGCAGACCGGCGGCGGACCCCGGCCCCTACGTATCGCCCCGGGCAGGAAGTGTGGTTGTCCACCAAGGACATTCCACTGCAAGTGGCCTCCCCGAAATTAAAAGATCGATACATAGGACCGTACAAGATCCTCAAAATCGTCAATCCCGCCGCAGTGAGGCTTCAGCTTCCGGCCTCACTGCGGATCCATCCCGTGTTCCATGTGTCAAAACTCAAACCGCATCACACCTTGCCCCTCTGTACTCCCGGTCCGGCGCCACCTCCTGCCCGGATCATCGATGGCAAGCCGGCTTGGACTGTGCGCCGGCTTCTGGATGTCCGACGGATGGGCCGGGGCTTTCAATACCTGGTGGACTGGGAGGGGTACGGCCCAGAAGAACGCTCCTGGGTGAAGAAGAGCTTCATCCTGGACCCGGCCCTCCAGGCCGACTTCTACCGCCGCCACCCGGACAAGCCCGGTCGGGCGCCAGGAGGCGCCCGTTGGGGGGGGGTCCTGTTGTGTGGGCCGCTGAAGAGGAGGTACTGCTGGCCCACCACCACCAGAGGGCGCCCTGCCTGGAGTGCGGGCTCCAGGCACCAGAGGGCGCTGCCGCCTCACAGGAGCAGCCAAGGTGACAGCCGTCACCTATCAACTGAGACAGCTGACATCCATCAGCGGAGGGGTATATCAGCTGGACGGCATCTCCACCTCATTGCCGAGATATCGCTCTACCAAGGAGGTAACGAACTCAGCCAGCCATACGGATTAATACCTTGTTGCTTGTGTGTAAAACAACTGAAGACTGAGAAGGACGTATTTGGATAAGTACTCTTATTCCTACATTACAGTGTTGTGTCTGATTAGAGGTGGAGGTGGTGTTTTCCACCCCACGTGTTGTTGGGTGCAGCCGCACCCACATCTGACTGTTTCTGTTCCTCGCCAGCAGTACCGGATCTGACGAGCGGAGGCAGTGACCACCTGGGAGTTCGGGACTTGGCGGCTCCAGTATTCCCGGGGTTCGGTGGCGGAGGAAATCGGGTGGTTCCGGTTCGACTTGGACAGACGTCTCCTATCGTCGAGCCTGCCCACACGACACCGTTGGAATTCGACTTGTGACCGAAATTGTAATTTGTTGTGCGTGTTCACAACAGTAAAGCTTTGTTATTTGACTTTCTTCATTGTCCGTTCATTTGCGCCCCCTGTTGTGGGTCCGTGTACTTACACTTTCCCAACAGTGGAAGGCATGTTTTTTCTCTGCTCTCCTGCCCTGAGATGGAGCTGTGAGCTCAGTTGAATGAGGAAATGTGAGGCTGTTTACTGCGGTTTTCTGCAAATATGCGCACCAAATATGACCATAAAATTCACAAAAAACACTGCAGAAATTAATCATAATTCAGGTTATAGTAAGCCTATTAACATCATTTAAAAACTGATATAAAGCTTGAAGCGTGCACTTTTAATCGCACTGAAACAGAGACTGAGTCTGGTGAATTTAATTGGACAATTGCTTAATTAGGTTGTGTGACTTTGACAATAACGATTTAAGCCAGGTGACTCCAGAGGGTTAAAATAACATAATTTTACACTCTTACAAGGAGAAGTTTTAATCTGCCGAGGTGGAGATGGAGCCTGTGACTGAAGCACTGAATGCAGCCTCTACCAGTCCTTCAGAGTCACTGAGGACGATACGATGACGTAATCAACAAGCATTACCGCAATTGATTGGTGGAATCTAAATCTCTACCGTCGGTCAAATTTATACCGTGAACCAAATATATCGTTTATACCGCCCACCCCTATTTCAAACTCAGCAGCTGCTTGTGGCAAGAGTGTGGCTTTCATTTTACTTTTGGTAAAATAATTCATTGTAGCCACACAAAAGATTAATTCTGGCCTATATAAGGTGCCTGAGCCCAGTGAAGCTGACCCTCCAAAAATCCAAGCAAACAGGCTGAGTTTGCCCTGTAATTTCCAACAGTACTTGAACACAGCGGTGGCAGCAGTGATCGCCTCCTGTGTGCGCTTATTATGTTTTATTAAATATAAAATTATGAGTGTAGGAATGACAATCCAGTCCTTATGTACATGTGGCAACAGGTAGATGATTCAGATGATTATATAAGAGCTGTTCTGGAAGGCAGAATTCATGTTGTGGATCAGCTGCAGCTGGTGGAAATAACCACACATGGGGAGTCAATGCGCGGTGTTCACACAGACTGATAAATTTACTCCTCTGATATATTCAATCATCTTTACACTTGTATTTATTCCCCCTTTGAACAGTTTTCTGTTATAAATCAATACATATGGCTTAGTAACGTAATACAGTGATACAGCAGCACCACGGCACACCAGCAGGTTTTTTTTTTTTTTTCAACATTTCACAGCATTGGCCAACACCATGATCACGGACTGCTGTGCGCTGGCAGAGGAAGCCAACAAATTCTTCCTGGCTGACCAGACATGACAGCAGGTGCACTCGCCCCATCACATACAGCGACAGAAGCCCCACACCACACACCAGCACTGCCATGGAGGAGCTGCATCTCTCCACCATAGCAGCGCTCACAAACCGGCTTCTGCACTGTATGAAAACATTCAGCTGGTCGAACAAAGTCAAACTAAATGCTAACGTTACAAAAACTAAGCAAACAATGAGAAACAGTCAAGAACGACAGCAAAACGAAATGCGGACGAATTGAGGCTTTTGGTGGCATTCATTCAAATTTTGACAGTTTAAAAATCCTGCTGCAGGAACAAAGCTGCAAGAAGGTTAAACGATGGCAGCGAAAATCAACAAAAGTCCAGATTTCTTGTTTCGTTTGGGGTTTGTTGCCCTTCGTTAAGTGCTGTGTGACTGGGCCTTAATGTTGAATGTTTACTGGTAGAATTTATTGTTATGGGTTTCTGGTAAATTAACCACAGGATAACAGTCTAATAAAAAAAATAATCAACAGACAAATATAATATGCTTTTCATATATATGTAAAGCATATTAGTTTATTGAGCAGCTCATGTTCAGAAACTGCTGGTTGACTGTGACCCGAGTTATGAAAACCACGCTAAGTATGCAGGCCGAACGCTGGAAAGGTAAAGCTTGCCAACAAGAATCACAAATACACTGGGGACAAAGTGGAAGAGGAACATAAAAAGAAAGCAAGAGGGCAGGATGAAGAAATGGATGAGGAGGAAACTGAAAGAGGACAGAAAGGAGAGGAACAAAGGGGCACAGTGAAGAATACAAAGGGGAGTTGTCAGGAGGAATAAAGGCTGATGGGGAGGAAGAGAAAGGAGGAGAGTGAACACCAGAACAGAGGAACACAAGGATGAAAGGAAGGAAGAAACCTGGATAACGATGTTGGGGGTAAATGCCAAGTGATTATTTTTACTGCACTGCTGCACACCCACATTTGTTTTAGGTGACACAGGAAAAAAAAAAAAAAAAAAATTACAGGTAGATCAAATGGTGCAAAAGTTGTCTGACACACCAATGTACAATTTGACAACTTATAATTGCACATCACAACACATTTCAACTAGCAACAAAATAAATTGCTACTCTAACAATTTGCAAGCCGCTTGCTTCTTTTCTGCACGTATCGAGGAAATCTTACAGATGCTTAGGAAATCTTAAAAATGTCTATGCTTCATAATGCTTCAATTTCATGCCCTCATATAAAAACGACAGCTAAACAGTGCTTTGTCTGCATGGAACATCCTTGCATGCTTGGCCACAACTTATGTTCTAGACATTAGCTATAAGTATGTTGTTATTTTGCTTTCAACTGAAACCGCTAACATTACGCCTCTCAGAGCTCAGTGTCTGTATTAACCACACCCCCTGGGGCGAGTTATGCTCCCCGGGACTTAAATGTGCTGACGGGGAGGGCAGGCTTTGCCTTTCACCCACTCGCCACAGACTTTTGTACTGTGTGGGTCGGTGGGAGACTTTAAACTTGAATAACTTACCAAAAGACAATCAGGAGACTTAAACTTTTTAATTTCAGCGTGTATAACAGGATGGGGAAAATTTTCTTCCACAACAAAAACAATTACAGGTAATCAAACGGCGCAAGCCACTTGCTTCTTCTTCGCGGCACTTTCTGTTCATGTATGTGGTACTGCCCCCAGTGGTAACTGGTGAAGGCAAGTGAGTCAAGATGGTGCTAACATGCAGCAACCCAGTAGTGAAAACAGTAATTATGTAACTTTACAGACAAGCATTTAAACAAAATTAATTCAGAAGCTGGTGCTGTTAACTTTGTCCTACAGATGTTATGTGGAATAACCCATGAATAAAATACATCTGACATAATTCTTTAACGTCAACATTTATTTACCATTATAACCTATTCAAGCATCTGAGAGCCCAGGGGTCTGCAGAAGTAACACAGATATGAGTGAAACTTGGTATTTTAACATGCGATTAAGCATCTGGCTCTTACTTTTGAACAGAAGGAAAGTTTGAATACATGGAAGTAGCAGCATAACCGTTTCACTAAACCAGTTCAGCCAGTGCATTTACATTTATCCAGGGGTCCATGAATCAGCAGCATTATGTTGCTAAACCAATTTCTTATTCCATGTGCTGAAATTCTGATGAACCCAGACCCTTGCCAATAAATCCAAACACGTTTGACAACAGTTGAACTTCACTAACTTGGACCTAAAGTCTTCATTTCCTGTGCCATCTCTGCCCACCATTACTCAAAGACCTTCATGTCTGAAGTGTAAGAGCAGCCGTCTGGTTTTCAGAAACTCAAGTGGCATTAGCGCCTTATTTGATACAAACGTCACACTGACCCCGCCGGAGCTTTTACCGGCTGCAGCCACTTCACAGGCCACATACCAGACGTGCACAACACCAACTGACTCACTCCATCACAGACGGGCAGGAAACCGCTGAGGTTCATCTCCCTGCAGGTTGAAAGTTCACAGCAGGTCAAATCTTTAACTAAAAAGGCAATTTTACTTTTGACAGCTGATTTTCTTTAGTGTGTCTCCACTTGGGCAGCACAGTGTTTTGTTTTGGTTTGTTTTGTTTTTTCCCAAGGCAGCTTTCAGTGTTGATGCTGCGGGGCAACCTTGTCAAACGTGAAACCAACTCAGCGCTCAACTCACTTTCTAGCGCTCAGTGGATTGAGGGCACAAAGGAGACACACTCCCCACTTTACCACTGCCATAGGCAGGGTGTTACGGGGTCCACATAGAGCTAGAACAAGAAGCTGGGGAGGATTTCTGCTGGACAAATTGAAGTTGAAAACAATGATAAGCTTTGGATATTTGATATGGACAGACCTGACAGCCTACTACAGAACAAGAGTCATCAGGAGATGACAATATCCCCCCAGTCCCCGCAAATCAGCAATGCAAAGTGTTGGGGGATAACCCTGGTCAACTGGTTCTTGAAATTTGGGCCGATTCTTTTCCTGCTGTATATGCTACCATTAGAGTGAATTTTTAAGAAACTGAATCTTTCTTTTCAATGTTATGCTGATGATGTTCAGCTCTACCTGCCTTTCACATCAAAATCCAATGACTCTGTACAGACATTGCTTGATTGTCTAAACGATATTAAGTCCTGGTTGATCACAAGCTTTTTGGTGTAATATTTGATGACAGGCTGAAATTTGATTGCCAGGTTAGTTCAGTTGTGAAAAACAGGTGTTTTCATTTGAGGATTTTATTAACGGTAAAAGGGTACCTGCCACGTAGAGATCTTGAGACTGTAATCCATGCTTTGATTAACACATGGCTGGATGACTGTAACTCACTGTATTTTGGCCTGGACCAGTCACTCCTGCACCACCTGCAGCTGGTACAAAATGCAGCTGCCCGTCTCCTCACTGGCAAACACAAGCGTGACCACATATCCCTGGTCCTAGCTGTGCTGCACTGTCTCCCGGTTGCTTTTAGAATAGATTTTAAAATTAAATTTTATTATTTGTTTTTAAAGCTTTCAATGGTCTAGCCCCCCGTACTTGACTGAGCTCCTTTGTGTCTACACCTCTGCCAGAGCATTGAGATCTGCGAATCAACTGCTACTGGTCACCTCTAAAAGGAGGCTAAAACTAAAAGTGACAGAGCCTTGGTGGCAGCGCCCCCTAGCCTCTGGATCAACCTGCTCTGCAGGATCCATCAAGGATTTTAAATCTTCCCCAAAGACACACCTCTTCTGTCTGGTTTTCAATCAAGTTTAAATGGTTAAAAATGTTAATGTAATTTTGATTCATTTAATTGTATTTAATTTTATTGCACTGTTGTGTATTTTAGTATTATTTACTTATTGTAATTTCTGCATTTTATTGATTTTCACACTTTTAATGTGTGCAGCACTTTGGTCGACCCCAGTTGTTTTAAATGTGTTCTATAAATAAAGTTTGAGTTGAGTTATCGCGCAAACAATGACAATATCTTGCATATCTCACTGTGACCCTGAAATTGACCCCAAGGTCATCGTAACTGACTAGAGCCGAGGGATCAACGTAGTACACCCTTATGCAAAATATGAATAAAACTATTTAACGATTTTGCATTGAATCATGACCACATGAATCAGAATAGAGTCGTGAGATGCCAGTTGTAACGAAAGTGCTGGAAACAGCACAAAAGAATGTAACTGGCAAGAGATATTAACCCTCTGGGGTCCGAGGGCATTTTAAGGACAGTTCACTCACTTGCCTGGCATAAATGTTTTATTATTGCTGTTAACAGCTCTCCCTGCATCCCACAATCAAGTTTTATGTCTCTTTTTTTCAGGACAACCTGTGCTTTCAGAATATATATATACTCAACAAAAATATAAACGCAACACTTTTGGTTTTGCTCCCATTTTGTATGAGATGAACTCAAAGATCTAAAACTTTTTCCACATACACAATATCACCATTTCCCTCAAATATTGTTCACAAACCAGTCTAAATCTGTGATAGTGAGCACTTCTCCTTTGCTGTGATAATCCATCCCACCTCACAGGTGTGCCATATCAAGATGCTGATTAGACACCATGATTAGTGCACAGGTGTGCCTTAGACTGTCCACAATAAAAGGCCACTCTGAAAGGTGCAGTTTTGTTTTACTGGGGGGGGATACCAGTCAGTATCTGGTGGGACCACCATTTGCCTCATGCAGTGCAACACATCTCCTTCGCATCATCGGTGAAGAGAACACCTCTCCAACGTGCCAAACACCAGCGAATGTGAGCATTTGCCCACTCAAGTCGGTCACGACGATGAACTGGAGTCAGGTCGAGACCCCGATGAGGACGACGAGCATGCAGATGAGCTTCCCTGAGACGGTTTCTGACAGTTTGTGCAGAAATTCTTTGGTTATGCAAACCGATTGTTCCAGCAGCTGTCCGAGTGGCTGGTCTCAGACGATCTTGGAGGTGAACATGCTGGATGTGGAGGTCCTGGGCTGGTGTGGTTACACGTGGTCTGCGGTTGTGAGGCTGGTTGGATGTACTGCCAAATTCTCTGAAACGACTTTGGAGACGGCTTATGGTAGAGACATGAACATTCAATACACGAGCAACAGCTCTGGTTGACATTCCTGCTGTCAGCATGCCAATTGCACGCTCCCTCAAATCTTGTGACATCTGTGGCATTGTGCTGTGTGATAAAACTGCACCTTTCAGAGTGGCCTTTTATTGTGGGCAGTCTAAGGCACACCTGTGCACTAATCATGGTGTCTAATCAGCATCTTGGTATGGCACACCTGTGAGGTGGGATGGATTATCTCAGCAAAGGAGAAGTGCTCACTATCACAGATTTAGACTGGTTTGTGAACAATATTTGAGGGAAATGGTGATATTGTGTATGTGGAAAAAGTTTTAGATCTTTGAGTTCATCTCATACAAAATGGGAGCAAAAGCAAAAGTGTTGCGTTTATATTTTTGTTGAGTGTATTTTTGTTGTGTTTTATAAGTGTAATAAAAGTTTACAATCAAAAATAGGCAAGGAAAAAATAAAGCGAAAAATAATTTTCCACACACATTTATTCAAAACACAGAGCAAACTATAATAAACAACTGTTTTGACACTTTATAAAGGTAATTTGAGGTTTTGTGTGAAAGGCTGTACAACAAAAAGGTTCAAACAATAAACACAAATGCACATTTTGAACAATATACACAAAATGGTCTATGCGTTTTGTTGTCCATTGATATGGTAAACAAGTGCTTTATGCAGAGAAAGCAACAGAGTTATCCAGTAACATTCACATGCAAAATAGTGGAGCAATCCTGATAGTTACACACTCTTTGTTTGAGCACGTGAGATTGTCATCAGAGGCTCTCCGTCTGCTCTGTCTGCTTTCACTGATCGCTGTGCATAATGGCGCAGGGCACACTGAGTATGTACTAATAGTATGTACTCACTGGAGCACCCAGGGGGCTATTCAAACGGGCCAACTAGTAACACATCACTCCTGAAAATAATCTTTGGCTTTTCAAGTGAGGTAAATCTACCCTACGATTGAATTTTGGAAAACAATGCGACAGTGAACCAATTCCGATTGGACACTCACATTGCGCACGTCATCACACAGCTTCTATGAGGAGTACAATGATGGCCGATGGTTGGCTCGAAAGTCTGTGGAGTTAAGTTTTCAGCGCAAAAAAAAAAAAAAAAAGAGTAAGTTTCTATCTCATATCATTCAAAAGTTATTTATAATTTAGTAAAGCTTGGTCTTAGCCGTCGTATACGACGGCATTGGCCCCAGAGGGTTAAAAACAACTGAAATTCAACTGAAGTCATCCTCTAAATCTGAGGAAGTTGACCAAAATGTGACATCACTGACGGGCGCTTATATTTATAGGGCAACATGACAAAATAACAGTCACTGTTAACCAATACATAAAGAGAAAGAGAAATGCCTCCTGTTCCAGGTAACCTTTCACAATAAAAGCTCCAGACATATACGTCTACTGTTACAACAACAACAGCAGCTACATTTATTTCTGCCCTGAGGTCTGCTGGTGCTTATCTCCAGAGTCCACATTGTGAAGTAGAGGAGATTGTGTGACTTAACCTTTGACAGGATGCCAGTGTGACGCAAGTGACTTCTCCAGCCATACGAGGGCTGTCAATAAAGTAACGGTCCATTTTATTTTTTTCAAAAACTATATGGATTTCATTCATATGTTTTTACGTCAGACATGCTTGAACCCTCGTGCGCATGCGTGAGTTTTTCCACGCCTGTCGGTGACGTCATTCGCCTGTGAGCACTCCTTGTGGGAGGAGTCGTCCAGCCCCTCGTCGGAATTCCTTTGTCTGAGAAGTTGCTGAGAGACTGGCGCGTTGTTTGATCAAAATTTTTTCTAAACCTGTGAGACACATCGAAGTGGACACGGTTCGAAAAATTAAGCTGGTTTTCAGTGAAAATTTTAACGGCTGATGAGAGATTTTGAGGTGATTCTGTCGCTTTAAGGACTTTTCACGGTGCGAGACGTCGCGCAGCGCTCTCAGGCAGCGTCATCAGCCTGTTCAAGCTGAAAACCTCCACATTTCAGGCTCTATTGATCCAGGACGTCGTGAGAGAACAGAGAAGTTTCAGAAGAAGTCGGTTTCAGCATTTTATCCGGATATTCCACTGTTAAAGGAAATTTTTTTAATGAAAGACGTGCGGACGGGTCCGCGCGTCGGGACGCAGCCGGCGCGGTGCAGCGGCACAGGAAAAACACCTCCGTGTTGATAACCATTTGTAAAATCCAGGCGGCTTTTGATGGCTTTCAGTGGAGTGAGTATATGAGAAATTGTTTAACAGGCAGGACATGTTCCAACTTGTCCTTAAGGCTTTCAACAGAGGTGTTTTTCCTGTGGCGGAGCGTCGCGGCGGCTGCGTCCCGACGCGCGGACCCGTCCGCACGTCTTTCATTAAAAAAATCTCCTTTAACAGTGGAATATCCGGATAAAATGCTGAAACCGACTTCTTCTGAAACTTCTCTGTTCTCTCACGACGTCCTGGATCAATAGAGCCTGAAATGTGGAGGTTTTCAGCTTGAACAGGCTGATGACGCCGCCTGAGAGCGCTGCACGACGTCTCGCACCGTGAAAAGTCCTTAAAGCGACAGTCTCACCTCAAAATCTCTCATCAGCCGTTAAAATTTTCACTGAAAACCAGCTTAATTTTTCGAACCGTGTCCACTTCGATGTGTCTCACAGGTTTAGAAAAAATTTTGATCAAACAACGCGCCAGTCTCTCAGCAACTTCTCAGACAAAGGAATTCCGACGAGGGGCTGGACGACTCCTCCCACAAGGAGTGCTCACAGGCGAATGACGTCACCGACAGGCGTGGAAAAACTCACGCATGCGCACGAGGGTTCAAGCATGTCTGACGTAAAAACATATGAATGAAATCCATATAGTTTTGAAAAAAATAAAAAGGACCGTTACTTTATTGACAGCCCTCGTATGTGCTACCTATTTACAGCCGGGTGAACTGACACAATGTCCATTAACGGTCTTGTCCAAGAACACAGACAGACACATCTACCCTGCTCTACAAAGTGCTTCCCAAGTTAAAATACAGTAAAAAAAACTAAAGCTTAATAAAGGCACTTGTTAGTGTCTTCAGGTTTCAGTCATCAGGATACTCTTCAAACCTTCCCCGTTATGAAATCCACAGCCCAACATGTGGGGTTAGAAGAATAAATTGTGGAGGGCTTCTGCCCTACTACGATATAGTATCCTGTCAGAGATGAATGACGAGCATCTGAAACAAAAGATTGTGAAAAATGGCTGCAGAATGTTTGAGAAATACGTGAAAAAGAAGCAAGGGATGAAGGAGAAAAAGACATAACTGGAGTACAGTTAATACTGTTTGAGACACTTTGCCTAGTTTATCACTTCCAGCTGATAGCGAGGAAGGGAGGACATGAGCTTACCAGAAATAAAACCCAAAGCCTCCATCATACGTGAACCGACGGGCTCACCGTCAAATCCCCTCACCAAACCAACAACAACAAAACCATCCAAAGTCGAACTCAAGTTCCTCTCTTCTAAAAGGCTTTGTCCATCAGTGAGTTTAAATTGTTCTCATCCAAACTTAAATCTTGGCTTAAAATAAATCAAAACTGCACCCATGTGTGAGAGTGTGAATGAATGAATGAGATGGGTGAGTGATGAATTTTTGAACTGCGCTGTTATTTATCGATGAAATGTTCTTATGTAAATGAATTTGCATTTTAGATGATGTTTTGTGTTAGTGTAGAAAAGCTCAACCAAGGACGAGAGTTGAAAATTAGCTATACTCTATGTGCATCACATCAGCTGCAAGCTTTGTTTTGTAGCTATGTTTGATTGCATTGTCCCTGTCAAATAAATAAATAAATAAATAAATAAATAAAAGTAAAGCATCAAACACCCTTAAAATGTTGGAGATTAATAACATTAGCCAAGGAAAATGTACCTTCAGCATCCAAACTGGATTTGTCTTTTGCTTTTCAAAAAGCCACGAATACAGAAATTTTGTTTTTAACTTACAAGAAAGTGTGTCTTGTAAGTCTCTCACAGTCAGAAGGCCATTAGTTCTTTTGCAGTAAAACTCTGACTCACGGAGTCCATTATGCCGATACATGCCCTGATAATCACAGTAAAAACTTAAATTATGTGAAATGAAAACTTTTGGAAAAACCATAACAGTATTGAAAAGTGAATAGCATAATAAAAAAAAGTCATTATTGTGTAGGTTTATTATTATTTCTGTGTTTTATAACGTTTTAGATCAGCCTGGATCAGGATCGAGATCCAGTCTTTCAGTGACTTCCTGGTCTCGGCCATCACAAACTTATCTGGGCACTTCTATGGTAACGGAATTACAATGACAACAAAATGTGTCCATATTTAACTTCAACATTTTAAATGTGATCTGATTGTAATTCCATTACCATACATTTATCCACCTGTTTGTGAGAGTTGAACTTGATTCACTGATCTCAGCAGTGACATTCTTCTCTTTGAGTCCTTGGCCTTTGAGGCTGGGTGCCAGGAAATCATGGATTTGCTGGACAGTGGTGTTCAGTGATGCCAGTATCTTTGCAGGAGAACAGCCCAAGTCTTCAGGGTCTTGGTGCTTCCTGTCTGACTGTATGATTGTGAGAACTGGATGCTAACCAGTGACGTAAAGTGACGACTGGATGGCTTTGGAACAAGGTCTCTTACTTAGTGACTAAGGGCATGAAATGAGAAGTGATTAAAAAATATTACTTGCATTGTAAGGGAGCACGAGCTTCTACATTTTGGACATGTGGTGTGTTCACCACTACATGAATAGGCATCTATGTGCCTCAGTGCCCAGGACCCGGTGGCTGGTGAAGGTCAAGGACATGCATACCACTGATGTCGTTGAGAATCCCCTGAAGCCAAGGCTGAGCCTGAGTCCTGGAGGTCAAGGCCAAGTGTTATACAAAGTCTATCATAGTCACTGTGGTTTGTTCTCAGACTCATGCATAATTTCAAGCCAGAGCAAAGTGTGTTGGACACAGTCATGACACAATGTTTTGGGATCACAGACATCACCACGTTACCCAAGTTACACGATAGTACATGTAGACAGAGCATAGCATGTGTCTATGTGTGCGTGTAGCACTGTGGTGACAAGAAAACAATGCATTCAACCATTGTGTGCGCATTGACCATCGTATGCATAAAGTGACTGTGTAGGCTTCTAGCCAGTACTGCAAATTTCTGCCCGGCTCTCAGGGTCAAATTGGCTGGGCTACCCAGTACAGAATTTCTGAAAAATGAACTGAAATGTTGCTGAAAATGTACTAATTTGATCATATTTCAAGCTTATAGAGTCATAGTTTTGTAATTTTAAACCAATAATTAAAGTAATAAGAAATATATTTCTCATTTTCTTCATATCAAATCACAAACAACAGAGTCAGCACGTTCTGTAGCCGCAGAGCTGTGAACGGGAGCTACAGAAAACAGTGTCTCTGCTGCACGCTGAGTTGAAGAAAAATAAAAGCCGCCATGAAAAACCGACATTCATCCAGGTGTTCTTCTGTATCCATATCTGAAGATACATTCCGAAATTTGGTTTATTTTACAGCTGAAAGGCTTTATGTTTCCAAAAAGCCCTGAGTTTGAGAAACAGCAGAAGCGAGAGAGAGAGAGAGCAGAGGAAAGGAGGAGCACAGCGACAGTGAAAGAGGAAAGTAAAACGTATTCACAAAGTTTTTCATTTAAAACAGCAGGTTTGACAAATCAGTCAAAGCCAATTAGGTGTTATATTGTTTAAAAAGAAAAAGTAATGCAATCCCACTCAAATTGTTGAAAAAAAAAAACTGAGGATGACAGAAAAACTGCCTGCTTCACTGTCATTTTTGAAGACACTAAATGCTGTGCATTAAATATTAATGTGTTTTAACAATTTCAATGTTATTTAAATTTATTAACTTAGACTTTGACAGAAACATGCAAAAAATAACTTTGATCTTACATATATTACAACATGTGTCTAAAACCACTGAAAGTGCGTTACAATAAGGCTGGCCAAGAATGTTTTAGTGGTATAAAACCATATAGCTTCAGGGGTCCGCCCTGCCCCTCCCCCCAAAGCTTTGAGCCGCGATCACATAATTTACCCGGCACTAAAATGGTCCTAGCTAGAACCCTGTTACTGTGACTGGCCATTTTTTGTTTGGTAAGAAAAATGGGTACCAACGAGCAGCCTCGAACTGGCCTTGGCTTATTCTTTGAGGGCAAATGCTGCCAATGCCAAGACCGAGTCATTACATAACGAGGCCCAGGCCAAAGCATGAAATCGGACTCGGGGGGCTTGTTCCCAGACTTGATGTGACTTACATTTCCAATTTGTTGAAACAGCTTCAACTCACATTTGTCAGAATCTAGTTGTCACAGTATTTGTTGTAACCTCCAATTACCCACATGAGCACATCTGTTCAACATATCTGCTAATCAGATCTTCACCATCACACACTAATTCAAGAGGTTTGGATAATTAAAAAAAAAATTCCAGAAAACACTGATGTTTCTAATGCTTTCAAAAAGAAACCACAAGTCATCTTGAAGCTTTATGGGTATATTTTAAAGAGCAAAATGCTTATTTTTAATCACTTCAGAAGAAATTAAATTTATTGCGTCTGATCCCGTCTGTGATAAGCATATCTCTGTCTTCTCGTATACCAAAAAGCAAACGGGCCTGTTTCTTGGCTATTTATGTTTGGGCTATTTTATGTTCCCGAGATTAAAATGTTAATGAAAATTCAGCAGAATGAGATATATTTCTGTGGCACAGCAGACGTTAATTATGAGAAGGGTGGGATCAAATTAAGTCAGTGTCTCCATTAGTTACAGCAGCAGCTGACAAAAGCTTCCCTAGTTCGCGAGAGAAAGAAGCAGTGAAACAGCCAAAGTTTTGCTGAGCCTCGGACAAAGGCAAGGACAATGTGACGGGCTTAACAGATCGTTCATGGAAAAGAACAGCATGGCGGTAAAAATAAATAAATAAATCAGCAACAGCACAAAGTGAGAGGAGGATAAAACAGAAAGCTGAGGAGACAGCCAAGAAAAAAGGCAAACTCTCGGTATTAAAACTTACTGACGGGTCATTTACTTTGAGGAGCTTCACCAAGGAGACGGGCCAAGATATTTCTGAGTGTGTGTACATGTGTGGACACAACACACAACTCTGAAGAGGGAAGAGAATAACCAGCATTGCTCAACTGCCCATCTTTCAATTCTGTGTATTTACTGGTATGTCAAAAATGACATTTGAATATATTTATATCACAGAATCCCTCTCTTATCCCATCCATGTGGGAAATCTTCAAGCATATTAAACTTTTCCAATGTTGTTTGAAATGCTGAAGCAAAAGAGTTTTGCTTCAACTCTGACATAAGCCATGCTGGTTTAAAAAAAAAAAAAAAAAAAAAAATTAAGAGCACAATTTCCACGGGGAAAGTTCACAAACACCTTCAACTAACTCTCTGTTTGTGTGAATGTTGAGGAATCGCAAGCAGGAAACAAAGCCTGCGGATCAAAGGACTATTTTGTTGTTTTGTGGGTCATCTTTGGAGGTACCCACTGTCCATAAAACAGAGAACCATCAGAACCTCCAGGATCATCATCTCCTCCTCCATCACTGTCTGGTACGCTGCTGCCACTGCTAAGGACAGGAGCAGACTGCAGCATATCATCCACGCAGCAGAAAAGGTGATCGACTGCAATCTGCCATCCCTACAGGACCTGTACACCTCCAGGGCCATGAGGCAAGCAAGGAAGATAGTGGCCAATCCCTCTCACCCAGGACACAAAGTTTTTGTCACCCTCCCCTCTGGCAGATGGCTGAGGTCCATCAGGACTAAAACAGCTTCTTTCCATCCACAGCTAGACTTATAAATAATGCCAGAGACCGCCGATTTACCCTGCCTCTCCCCCACTAACACAAAGTACAGACGTGACAAAGGCACACAGGTTGTGTGGACACAACACACAACTGTAAAGAGGGAAGAGAATGAGCGAGGGAAGAGAATAACCAGTATTGCTCAACTGCCCATCTATCCCGTCCATGTGGGAAATCTTCAAGCATATTAAACTTTTCAAATGTTGGAAGCATTTTGCTTCAACTCCAACATAAAAAGCCATGCCGGTTTAAATATGGTTGGGACCAACTGCCCGAATGCAATCAGGTTTATTAACGCTCAGTGCTTTGTTGTAAGTGAGACTTCCATGTGTGGCAACGAGTTGAATAAGTTACTGTGCTTAACACCAGAGTTACTTAATGCTCTTCATTCTGTCTTGTGTAATTGTGCCCAAACAGTCGATTAGAAAGGGAGCTTATAACAGACGGACAGTTCACACCCTGAGGCAGACCGTGTCTGAACTCCAGCTCATTCACCACCTCACAGACAACAAAGCACAGCACTTTCCCCACTTCTCCATTTCTCTCACAGTGGCTGCTGTGGAAGTCAGCAAACAAACACGACATCCAGCAAAGTGACTGAATAAACACAAGAACATGACCAAACACCCATCACGCTCAGCTGATCCACCTAAGTCAGCACACCCAGTGGAGATAACGAGGTCAGTCTGAAGTAACGAACCGTGCACTGGGGTCATTATGAGCTCACCTTTTGACCTGTGACCTCAGCTTCGGTAACAAAAAAGGAAGGAGAACACAAAGCGATTCAAAAACAAAACCAAGAATCTTCAAGTCTCTCCAATGGAACCCACAAAAATCATCTTTTCTTTCTGTTACAGGCAGGGCACTCCCTCAGGAAAGGAAACGAGGCGCAGCGTCAGGCTGGCACATTCTCTGCGCCATCATGCCGATCTTCAAGTTTAGGATGTTCACTATCTGTTTTCTCAGATAATTTCACCTAAATTTATTGAACTTTGTCAGTTTGCAGCCACGCGGAGTGATTTCTCTTGTCTCCAGCACATCTCACGATAGTTGAATGTGCAAGACTTGCACGTCATTGGTCTGCTTAACTGTCAATCAAAAAATAAAGCACGGTTATTGGTGGAATCTCGTAAAGCAGGCATCTCTCGATGGTTCAACATGCAAGACTTGCATGTCACTGGTCTGATTAACCATCACACAGAAAAAAAGTGCTGGTATTGTTGGAATATCTGACATCATACAAAGATTTTAAGAGAACAATTTCCAGGAAAGTTCTTAAACACCTTCAGCTGACTCTCTGTTTGTGTGAATGTTAAGGAATTGCAAGCAGGAAACAAAGCCTGCATATCAGAGGACTATTTTGTTGTTTTGTGGATCATCTCTGGAGTTACTCACTGTCTGTAAACAGAGAACCATCGGAACCACCAGGATCATCATCTCCTCCTCCATCACTGTCTGGTACGCTGCTGCCACTGCTAAGGACAGGAGCAGACTGTAGCATATCATCTACGCAGCAGAAAAGGTGATCGACTGCAATCTGCCATCCCTACAGGACCTGTACACCTCCAGGGCCCTGAGGCAAACAAGGAAGATAATGGCCGATCCCTCTCACCCAGGAGACAAACTTTTTGTCACTCTCCCCTCTGGCAGACAGCTGAGGTCCATCAGGCCTAAAACCTCAAGACACAGAAACAGCTTCTTTCCATCCACAGCTAGACTTATAAATCATGCCAGAGACCGCCATTTACCCTGCTTCTCCCCCTCTACCACAAAGTACACACTGATCATCCCTGTAATGTTAATCTGCATGCTCGCACAGTGCCATTCCACTATATGTATTTGACAGTAAACTTAGCTTTGCCCATTTGTCTATTTGAATTGTCTTTTTAAAGAAGTATTTTTTCCTTTTCTTTTTATTGCTGTTTATGCACCAGCGACACCAGATCAAATTCCTTGTATGTGAGAACTAAGTTGGCAATAAATTCGATTCTGATGCTGAGCTCAGCGACCGTAGTGGGGAGGAGGGAAGAAAAAAAGCTCACCGTGAATAAAGATGTTTTCATAGAGAAAACAGCTCAAAATAAATTTATTAGTATAAAAAAAGCATTTGTCATGCAAACACAATAAATAAGCAAGATCCATGGCTGCAAGAAAGTATTTTTTATTTCTTTTTAATTTTTCCCATTTTTTTTCAATTATATAAAGTTGCAAGAAATGGCTTTCATTGTTTTTTGTTTGTTTTTAAGGCAAAGTGCTACAGCGTCTCCTCCCCCACAAGCTCCATTCTGCTCTAAATTTCTGGAGAGCCCTGGCAGGTTTTTTTCTTCTCCCGATTATGCAAAGGTGATGAACAAGCCAATGCCTGTGTGTGCTGATGTGTCTGAGAGTGCGTTGGTTTTAAGGCCAATTGTCATCTCTGAAAAATGTGGTTATAACCTTTATAGTCTGCCAGATGCTCCTGCTGCCGGATTCTCATTAGGAGCTGCACAAGAAAACTGATTTCTCAAGGTGGATTCAGAGTTGTTGGGGTTTTTTCCCGTTTTTTTTTAACAGAAGAGGAAGTTGTTGCATAATGGCAGCAGTCTGGCTTCACAGGAAGAAGGTCAAGGGTTCAATGCCCACCAGTGCCACTGTCCACATCTGGAGTTGCATCAGGCATAATACTGGTGCTGTTGTGACCAAGAGCAAAAAGGGCAGAAGCTATAAGAATAGCACATTAGGTTACTGAAAAGAAAACAAAAAAGTTAAGTCAAGTCTGGGAGCATGCAGGAACACTGCACCCACCACACCACAAGACCTCCACAGGTCCTGGATGGCAACCACTCAGACAGGCAACTGAGCCATCCCAAGCAGGAAGCTTTGATGAGCTCAGATGAAGCCCACCCAGAAGAAGAAAAAAAAAATTGCAGTTCCTTGAATGGCCACTTGAGGCTGTCTCCAAACGTAACCACATTCCCATAGAAGTCCATCTTAAAATGTGCAAAATGGTTTTGGTCTCTCCTCCATGACAACTGTACGGGGGGGGGGGGGGGGGGGGTTCCTAACTTCTGAGCGAGTAACTTCTAACTTCGCATCTTATTTAATGCTGTTTGCTAACAGCGTGAGAGCTTCTAGCAGCTATTGGTAGTCTGATCTGTTAGGTCCATTTAATGCACTTTTACTGAGAAAAGATTTATGCCCACACCAAAGTAACCTATTATGAAAACTGCTGCACATTCACTAAAAATCTGATTTAATGAACACCAAAACTGAGGTTAGCCTGTTAGCTTAGCTGATTCAAACTTGACACAACATTCCACCTCTTTACTGATTTATGGGTTTGTCGTGACGTAGCCAAAGTCAGCGCTGCCAACGCCAAAATACAGGCTTCATATTGGCTCTTCCAGGTCTCTATAGAAAACTTTTGGGTGACGTCATGCAGGATTTGTCCAGTATATATATATATATATATATATATATATATATATATATATATATATATATATATATATATACACACACACACACACATATTCACACACACAGACTATGATATACCCCCGGTATGTAATACGAAAACTTTATTGTCCAAAACAAAGAAATTTCCATTTGAATTCATCACAGCAAACAACCATAAAACATCTAAATATAAAGTTCATACATCCGATACACATACCTAGAAATAAAATTAAACTACAACTATCAGTGCGCATACCAACACTAAACCCTGATCACAAATCACACGGAGCCACTGCAAAGTTGGAAGAACATTCCTGTAGTCTCACTTCATTTAAAACTCCAACAGCACTTGGTACAAAGGACTTCTTGCAGATATTTCCACTTGCCTGTGGTACTCCCTGAAGATAAAGGTTCAAATTCTCTGTACGGTGGATGTGACGGGTCATTAATAACGATGTCAGCTTGACCTCTTAAGAGGTCATCATATATTTTGCAGCTTTTGGGGGCTCCCTAAGATTTAGAAAGTCAGATTCACTACTTTCTGCAGCTTGTTCCTCCTCTCTGCGTTGAAATGACTGCACCATGTGATCATGTTAAAAGATCAAATGCTTTCCACCAAGTTCTTGCATACAACTTGCAGAATATTTTGGGTCACTCCATAATTGTTCAACTTGCAGAGGAAAATGTCGTCAGGCTTTACTTTAAAGGACAGACTGCTGCCAATGAACGGACCAAGATGGTAAACAATTAGCCAAACTAACATATCCTATAAAAATTTGCATCTGATCCCGTTCCAGCGAATTAATATACAGGTCTTCGTATCAGTCACCGTAACTGAACCAGTTCACCAGTCTTGCACAAACTCACACTGGTATGAATGCATTAACATTTCTGGCTCTTGACCAACTTGCTCTTCAAACGAACTGAGTTTTGAAATAAAAATCCGAAATGTGGAACTGAAGCTCTGCTCTAAATCAAAGGGTGTCTTCTTTTACAGCAGAACATCTGCTTAAAAATTAAACTGTGGAGATTTCCATTTCTCAAGAGCAACAAAGTGTAAAGTAAATCCTTGTAAAACTATTCATCTGGTAAACAGCAAAGAAACGATGAAACAAATACTTCATTAATTGATTAACCAGCCAGTAAAATTGATCTACGATGCTGGTACCCAGAACTGCTAGAGTTATTCAGCAAGCAGAAATTAAATAATACTAATAAAAAGAAGAAGAATTCTGGAGTGTCAGATTTAATATGTACGTTTTAGGGGAATTTATTAACAGAAATGGTATATACCATTCCTATTATCCATCTGTTCATTAGTGTATAATTACTAATGTGTGTTCATTAAGTCAGAATGAGCCCTCCGTATCGATATGGGTGTGACCCCCCCCCTCCCCATGGAGGCCATCATGTTGCAGCGCCATGTTGATACAGTCACCCGAAAGGAACATAATTAATCCGCCTTTTACATTTTGCAGCACGGCTGGAAGGACAAAGAAGAGAAATCATTGGTTGCTCCCCAAAACATTGTCTACTGGATGCTACTGTGGGCTAATTAGTTTGAGGACCCTCCTTTTTGGAAAATGGAGGATCATACATAGATGATCATAACTGAAGGCAAGAGAGCATGAAAAAAAAAATCCACAACCAAAAACATGCAGGTTTTCAAGTACTACTTAAGGGGACAAAACAGCACTCACAATCCAGCCTCAATATAGCATGACCTACATAAAAATGTATGGTGGCCATCCCAGGGTGGTAGGTGTAGACGGGTAGGGGTCAATGAAGAATTACACAGGGGTCAAAATTTAAAAATGGTTTAATCACATTTTAAAGTATTTGTCTGATCATAAAGATTCCAAAAAGGTATAGTTTGGACTATCTATGACAGAATGTTCTGGAGTTATGGGGTAAAAAAAAAAAAAAAAATAGCAAAAATGGTGACAAAGGTCAATTTCAGTTTGTTCAGGGTTTCAGTTGTTCCAGTTTTAGTAAAAAAGAAAAAAAAAAAAAAAGTAACGGAAATGAGTAGGATGAGTAGGATGATTAAATGGAATAGGTTTGACCATACTGAATGTTTGGTTTCCAAAATGAAGGTCAAACAAGGTCGATGTCCATTTGCGTCTTTGACATGTGACATATGTTACCCCCATAATTTCATAACTAGTCATGACAGATGGTGCAAACTATTCCTTTTAAAAAACCCTGTCAATTCAACCAATAATATGCATTACCTTTCACCAGATTTGGAGCAACTTTAACTACTCGTATTGACACCTGTACAAACTGACTTTTGTCACGATTTGTGCAGTTTTTACCCCATAACTCCAAAATGTTCAGTCACAGATAGTCCAAACTATACCTTTTTGGAATCCTTACGATCAGAGAAATAATGTGGTCCAAAAAAAAAAAAAAACGCCCTATTTCTTTTTGATATCATTTTTTTACTCAGATGAGATATTCTGAAAATTCTTTCACCCAACATTAGCAGAATGATGGGAGATTATGTCCTTCAAATCTGATAGAAACTGAAACATTTTTGGTGGTCTGTCCTTAATACACTCAACAAAAATATAAACGCAACACTTTTGGTTTTGCTCCCATTTTGTATGAGATGAACTCAAAGATCTAAAACTTTTTTCCACATACACAATATCACCATTTCCCTCAAATATTGTTCACAAACCAGTCTAAATCTGTGATAGTGAGCACTTCTCCTTTGCTGAGATAATCCATCCCACCTCACAGGTGTGCCATATCAAGATGCTGATTAGACACCATGATTAGTGCACAGGTGTGCCTTAGACTGCCCACAATAAAAGGCCACTCTGAAAGGTGCAGTTTTATCACACAGCACAATGCCACAGATGTCGCAAGATTTGAGGGAGCGTGCAATTGGCATGCTGACAGCAGGAATGTCAACCAGAGCTGTTGCTCGTGTATTGAATGTTCATTTCTCTACCATAAGCCGTCTCCAAAGGCATTTCAGAGAATTTGGCAGTACATCTAACCAGCCTCACAACCGCAGACCACGTGTAACCACACCAGCCCAGGACCTCCACATCCAGCATGTTCACCTCCAAGATCGTCTGAGACCAGCCACTCGGACAGCTGCTGAAACAATCGGTTTGCATAACCAAAGAATTTCTGCACAAACTGTCAGAAACCGTCTCAGGGAAGCTCATCTGCATGCTCGTCGTCCTCATCGGGGTCTCGACCTGACTCCAGTTCATCGTCGTAACCGACTTGAGTGGGCAAATGCTCACATTCACTGGCGTTTGGCACGTTGGAGAGGTGTTCTCTTCACAGATGAATCCCGGTTCACACTGTCCAGGGCAGATGGCAGACAGCGTGTGTGGCGTCGTGTGGGTGAGCGGTTTTCTGATGTCAGTGTTGTGGATCGAGTGGCCCATGGTGGCGGTGGGGTTATGGTATGGGCAGGCGTCTGTTATGGATGAAGAACACAGGTGCATTTTACTGATGGCATTTTGAATGCACAGAGATACCGTGACGACATCCTGAGGCCCATTGTTGTGCCATACCTCCAAGAACATCACCTCATGTTGCAGCAGGATAATGCACGGCCCCATGTTGCAAGGATCTGTACACAATTCTTAGAAGCTGAAAATGTCCCAGTTCTTGCATGGCCGGCATACTCACCGGACATGTCACCCGCATGTTTGGGATGCTCTGGACCGGCGTATACGACAGCGTGTACCAGTTCGTGCCAATATCCAGCAACTTCGCACAGCCATTGAAGAGGAGTGGACCAACATTCCACAGGCCACAATTGACAACCTGATCAACTCTATGCAAAGGAGATGTGTTGCACTACATGAGGCAAATGCTGGTCACACCAGATACTGACTGGTATCCCCCCCCCCAATAAAACAAAACTGCACCTTTCAGAGTGGCCTTTTATTGTGGACAGTCTAAGGCACATCTGTGCACTAATCATGGTGTCTAATCAGCATCCTGATATGGCACACCTGTGAGGTGGGATGGATTATCTCAGCAAAGGAGAAGTGCTCACTATCACAGATTTAGACTGGTTTGTGAACAATATTTGAGGGAAATGGTGATATTGTGTATGTGGAAAAAGTTTTAGATCTTTGAGTTCATCTCATACAAAATGGGAGCAAAACCAAAAGTGTTGCATTTATATTTTTGTTGAGTGTAGTTGATATGTTCTATCCAGGCTCCTCTTTGACGAATAACTGCAGCAACACAAATGTTGAAATTTTCGATGACTCGTCCAATCATGTCAGCTGGTATGTGCCTGATTTATTGCAATCAGTTTGCCATTGCAACATTTGAATTTTGTAAGGAAAGAGCTTAAGGTCACCATGGAGGACTTCTTGTGAGAGACGGCGTGTTGATTTCCTAGGGGATTCCTCAAGCCGTTCCCGCAAAGTCTCAATGTTGTTGGGAGTTCTGGCTGAAGGAGGTCGACCGCTGTGACCTTTATTGGCATTTGCGACACTTCCAGTCTCCCAAAATTTGGCCACCAAACGTTCAGTTGTCCTTCTATCAGGTACTTTGTTCCTGCCAAAATCTCTCCTGCATTGTCTTTGTGTCAGAGGCACCGATTTTGTGGCAAAGTAGGCCTCAATGATTTTTATCCGCTGCTGCTTAGTATACTGTCCAGCTTGATCCATATTGGTGTCAAAACAATCTCCCAGGCCCGCTGTCTACACCACCTGAAAAATATGGCAAAATGTTGTAAAACACAAATTTGGGAGGAAATACAAAATAAAACAAAATAGGGTGCTAGTTTTCAGTATTCTTCAGTGACCCCTCCTTGTCTACAGATACCACTCTGGGATGGCCACCATACCTTTCTGTGTAGGTCATGCTATATACTGAGGCCGGAGTTTAAATGTTGTTATCCCACTTAAGTGGTAGTGATTAGGCCAAAATTGGCTACTGGGACTAAGGGAAACAAAATTGTGAATGGCAACAGAATAATGCAATATGCAACATCACCACTAGATGGCACTAACTCTGATACATTGCAGCTTTAAATATTTTTTGTTTTTTCCTAATCAGTGATAAATTCAACTTGATCTTTGGTGTTTTTCCAAACAAAATCTAATAGAATGTGCAGTTTTATGACCATGGGGCTTGTGAAGAAGCTTTTTAAACAACATAACTCCAAACAGTGAGTGAAATCATCACTTCCAGCTCTGCACAAAACGATGCCATCGCCTTTGCACAGCTCATTTGACAGCATATAATGTGATAAGCACAAGAATATAAAGAGAACAGTTAAAAGTAAACAATGAAACCCACAAACAAAAAGACAGAAGAGACATGCTTTTGTTTTTGCGATATTCCATTCACGCTGAATAATTCTCGAGGAAGTGTGACCAAAAAGTGTTAATTTAATGCAGCCAAAACAAAAGTGATGCACTCAACAGATGCTTACTGAGTGCGTCTGCGCGGTTCTCTTTGCGCATTCGCCACATTAATCAAAAGCATTTTTGCTGAGAAGCACTTTTTTTTTTAAATCCAAGCTGATTAGCTGGACAAGCGCCAAACTCATACGTCTTGTTTACGTCAATCAGAGCGAGGGAGGCTAACAACAGCTGCTGCTAATTAAATCAACAAAAACAACGTCGCGCCTGTCAGTCAGCAGCGTATGATTGTCACTTAAACTCAGCTTCTGTGCTTACTGATTATTTCTCTTTGCATAAATGAGCGCTCTTTGTTGGGAATCCGTAATGTACGACAGAACGCCTATACGTGTCAACAACAAGTCGTTTTCTGGCGTAAACAAAAGACAACGTGTGCAAAGACCGAGACAACAGTGCAACAACCGTATCATTACATAACGCGATACACACAACCGTCAGAGTAATTAGTGGGCTTTCACCTTCAGTTATTTCAATCATCTACAGTAATGGTGCTGATGAAGCACATTATTGTTCCTTTTCCCTCCACTATTCCACTGCTGCGCTCTCTTTATCCAAAGATGGACTTCTCAGAAACTTTTAATCTTCTAATCCCATTCCGCTTTATCTTCTCACAGTTAGTTAACCCAGAAAAAAAGCAGATTAACAACAAATTAATCCTTTTAGTTCACTGCAGAGGTCTTTCGATTTAAAGAGATAAGCAACTTTGCCAGATAATGTAATCATTTTAATGTAAAGGGACCTTTAATGTGCACTATACTAGAAATGAGAATCAAGAACAAGTTCCAAGTCCCCACACACACACACACACACACACACACACACACACACACACACACTCACACTCTTCTGGGATCGTGCGCCTCAGATAAGAAATTTTTCTGACAATTGAGACAATGTGAAACTCTGTGTTTAACAAGGAAAAGAGCTGGAATAATGCTGAAAACATGTGTAGGGTTATGTTTTTGAACACAGCAAACTGATCAGGAACCAATAACAAAATCTCATTTCTTATTAGAGTGGTTAACCTACAATATCGACCGATATGAGCCTTTCACGAACACCTCGGTTTTTTTGCCAACAAAATTTTTTGATTCAACAAAAAACAATGCAGAAACATGCTTTAGGTCTTTCGCATGGCTGGGACCCCATCACCCCTTGGTCACATTCACTCCAGAAATATAGAGGTAAAGTAACCAGCTGCCTTTTATTTTCAATCAGAGTGGGCATTTTACAGCGACAAGAGACAAGTGGTCGCAATGCCACCAACTAGGTGAGGCCAAAATACACAAGACTTCTATTTTATGCAAATGATGAATCATGCGACACGGTGATTGCCAGTCCAAGCAATGGCAGCATGATGGCACAGTGACATATGTTGGTTGGTCAGTTGTTACTTGTAATAAAATTCAGGTTTAAATTGTAAAACATCAAGCCTCAATTACATTTCTTTGACATAAGGTCTTTGATAATGAAATTTTAGGAATAGTTACCAATTTCTTATGTATATATCAGCAGACATATCAGTATTGCAAACATTTTATCCTCTAATATCAGTATATTTCCCCCCAAAAAAGTTGCATATTATTCGAGCACCAATTCCCATCCCAACATTATGCAGCATATGTGTTTCTATGTGGACGCTGGATGATGGAGAAAAATTAATGGTCACTGTACCTCAGGATAACTAATTTATGTCAGTAAGCTGTAAATCTTTAACGGGGTTCAGCAGAGCTTCAGATGCACTGCAGCATGAAAACAAAGCTTTTTGAATCAGTGAAGCTTCCGTGGCTGTTTACACCTGTGACCAATTGTTTTCCACGTGTCTTAGTGGAAACAGCGGTTAATAATTCATTCACACAGAAAACATGCAGCACAAAGTACGACGCAAGAAAGAAAACTAAACTTGATCCTGCAGCGTGACAAGTGCAGCGCCAGCGAAGGCAGCACTATCAGCTCCCAGCTTACAGGTGAGTCATGCACACTGAACAATGACGCCATACATCAAGCGGTCGCCTGGAAACTTTCATAACTCTGAGTGACTGTGCAGAAAAGCAGACTGATTGATATCGGGGGGGGGGGGGGGGGGGGGGGCACTATGGGGAGATCATTTTACCAAACCTTCTCTCAAATACTCCAGAGCGAATCAAGAGTCACATGGGACTGCAAGAGCAGACTATGTGAGTGGAAAGTGGAATGTGATGGGTCCTGGACTACTCTGCAGGTGATGTGAAAATTTCTCAGCATAACATGTTTTCAAGCCATTCTGGCTTAGCTTTTCAGTTAAAATGAGATGTAGAATGGCACACATACGAGGGCTGTCAATAAAGTTACGGTCCTTTTTATTTTTTTCAAAAACTATATGGATTTCATTCATATGTTTTTACGTCAGACATGCTTGAACCCTCGTGCGCATGCATGAGTTTTTCCACGCCTGTCGGTGACGTCATTCGCCTGTGAGCACTCCTTGTGGGAGGAGTCGTCCAGCCCCTCGTCGGAATTCCTTTGTCTGAGAAGTTGCTGAGAGACTGATGCGTTGTTTGATCAAAATTTTTTCTAAACCTGTGAGACACATCGAAGTGGACACGGTTCGAAAAATTAAGCTGGTTTTCAGTGAAAATTTTAACGGCTGATGAGAGATTTTGAGGTGATTCTGTCGCTTTAAGGACTTTTCACGGTGCGAGACGTCGCGCAGCGCTCTCAGGCGGCGTCATCAGCCTGTTCAAGCTGAAAACCTCCACATTTCAGGCTCTATTGATCCAGGACGTCGTGAGAGAACAGAGAAGTTTCAGAAGAAGTCGGTTTCAGCATTTTATCCGGATATTCCACTGTTAAAGGAGATTTTTTTAATGAAAGACGTGCGGACGGGTCCGCGCGTCGGGACGCAGCCGCCGCGACGCTCCGCCACAGGAAAAACACCTCTGTTGAAAGCCTTAAGGGCAAGTTGGAACATGTCCTGCCTGTTAAACAATTTCTCATATACTCACTCCACTGAAAGCCATCAAAAGCCGCCTGGATTTTACAAATGGTTATCAACACGGAGGTGTTTTTCCTGTGCCGCCGCACCGCGTCGGCTGCGTCCCGACGCGCGGATCCGTCCGCACGTCTTTCATTAAAAAAAATCTCCTTTAACAGTGGAATATCCGGATAAAATGCTGAAACCGACTTCTTCTGAAACTTCTCTGTTCTCTCACGACGTCCTGGATCAATAGAGCCTGAAATGTGGAGGTTTTCAGCTTGAACAGGCTGATGACGCTGCCTGAGAGCGCTGCACAACGTCTCGCACCGTGAAAAGTCCTTAAAGCGACAGAATCACCTCAAAATCTCTCATCAGCTGTTAAAATTTTCACTGAAAACCAGCTTAATTTTTCGAACCGTGTCCACTTCGATGTGTCTCACAGGTTTAGAAAAAATTTTGATCAAACAACACGCCAGTCTCTCAGCAACTTCTCAGACAAAGGAATTCCGACGAGGGGCTGGACGACTCCTCCCACAAGGAGTGCTCACAGGCGAATGACGTCACCGACAGGCGTGGAAAAACTCACGCATGCGCACGAGGGTTCAAGCATGTCTGACGTAAAAACATATGAATGAAATCCATATAGTTTTTGAAAAAAATAAAAAGGACCGTTACTTTATTGACAGCCCTCGTATATCAATTGGCCGATAATGTTGGCTGATAGTAGCCTTTCATGAACATATCAGTATCTGTGATATTTTTGCAGATATTTTTACACAATGCAGTGTGATGGCATTGTTTGCAACCCTGTCAAGCATGGATGGAACCCCATCACCCCTTGGTCATATTACCTATAGGAATTAAGAACTGATTGAGCCCTGTTAAAAAGAGTGTGTGTGGTGTGTTCCATTGTTTATCATGACTGCTGGCCTTCAAACAACATTTTAAAGAATGGTTGCAGTTCAAGCTTGCATTTTAACTTATTATCACTATTATTATTTACTGTTCAGGTATTTACAAAGATGTTTACAATCCAGAAAAGAACTGCATTTATGTTACATTTTACACAAAAATGTTTATTTTCTTAACTTTATCTATCTATGTTATAACAGCCAAGTGGCTTCTGTGTACGTGATGGTGTGTGTATGGCTTTGATCACGGAGAAACCAGGGAGAGCTCACATTTGCCGTTTGATATGCTTGTATTTTGGGTCAAGGATGAATGCTGCAAAAACAAAGATGATTGGACTAATATTTTTGGTGAAATTGGTGATTTTAGATAACCAGAAAACAATGGACGTTGTGCTTTCAATTTCAATTTTATTTGGTAAGAGGGACAATGTACATTAATGAACATTTTGTTTTCAAAAGAAAAAATAAGAACGTAAATGTACACAATTGCAGCCACAGGCTGATTTCCATTGTTAGTCTCCCTGCCAGATGGTACAGGCAAATTCCTAGAATAATGAAACAAAAAAACATAACAAAATCGTATAAAAATAAATAAATAAATAAAAACACATAAGATCATTTTAAACACAGTACACTCCGCAACACTGCTATAACACAGATTGCTTCACACTCCCATTCATAACCCTTTCCCAATGTCCTAGGTTCTACTGCCTATGATGGCAGGTGTGGGTGGACATCAACCATCCCTTCAGATGTTTTTTTAAAGGCACTTAGAGTAGGGCATTCCCTAACAGTGGATGGTAAGATGTTCCAGAGATGACCACCCTTGACAGATAAAGCCATTTGGCCAAAGGTGGTGCGTCTACACGATATGACACAGTCACCACGGTCAGATGCTCGAGTGGCTCTGGCCGCGGGGCCGCAGGAGGAGCAGTGTTTGATAAAGTACCCCAAAGGGGGTGGGGCTAAGCTGTTTAATGTTTTGAAGACTAAGCAAGCTCTTTAAAAATTTATATAGTCTTCAAAACTCAAAAAAAACATGTTTACCTAAAATATTACAGTAGTGATATGATCACGTTTTTTTATGAAATACTTTTAACGATGTCTTATACAAGGATTCAAGGGGCTTGAGAGTTGACGCACATGTGGGAGACCAGCTAGTTAGACAGTATTCAATGTGACTCAACATCATTGAGTGTAGAAATGTTCTGGCTGTATTCGTCGTCAGGCTGTGCCCGATATGCTTAAAATTATACATATTACATTTAATGGAGTTCACCACCTTTTTGACCTGGCTCTTAAAGGCCAAGGTAGAATCAAGTATAATTCCAAGATATTTGAGCTCAGAAACCAACTCTAATTCATTACCATTTAAAAAAATGCCAAAATGGGTTACATTTAAAAATCGTTTGGTGAACATCATACTGACGTTTTTTAGTTCAGCAGGAGGCATGATTTAGTGAGCCAGACCCAGACATCCGATAAAGCAGATGTCAAAATGTGTGAGGCTTCTTGGCTGTTTTGAGCGGGTGCAAAAATGTCTGCTTCATCTGCATACATCAGTGCTGCAATGCATCATCACAGTTCAGGTTTTGGAGTGTTAAATGTTCTTATTGTGGTTCATGTTCATTTAATAATGTTGTTAGTGTTCTTGATTTAGGTGTTTTTGTAGTTCAATTGGTTTAGTCTGCTTAGTTAAGTGTCATGCTGCTGGTACCATGAGTGAAATGTGTATTGCATTTCATGTCTTCCGCCATCATCTCTCGCCACCACTGACATTTGCCGTTTGGTATGCTTATGTATTTTGGGTAAAGTATGAATGGTGCCAAAACAGAACGTTGATAGGACTAATATTTTTGTAGAAACTGTGGATATTAGCCAACGTTGCTAATTACATTCTGAACTAACATGCCATTCCAACAGGGGGTGGTAAATCATGTTTCTATTAAAAATGTGAGTGCATATGTGATTTTATTTAGGAGGTTCAATGCAAGTACATAATTGTAAATATGTTAAAATACATGAATGACAAGAGAAAGTGAAAATACTTATGTCCATTGTGTTCCATTTAAAAATCAAATAAACTAGAAGTAAAATAAAATAATAATTATGATAACAATAATAGTGTGTATATGATAACAAGAACCTAAACAATTTATAGATAGTAAATTAACATTAAAACATTTTGTAATTAACAGGAAAAAAAAAGGGTCGAGTTCTTCTAAAAACTGTTGAGGTCAAAGGTTCTAAAAACATTCTGGACTCACACACCATTCCAGCTCATTATAGAAACTTTGCATAATTTATTACCACCTTGAAAAATGTCAACAACCTATTTATAAACACGACCCAATCTAAAGCCTGTGGATCCCCACAGGAAACATGCTAGGCTGATTATCAGTTACTGCCTCACTGATTATCTGCTGGGCCGATAATCAGCAAAACAAATTAGTTTTCACAATGTTTTTCTCATCTCTCTAGCATCTTATATGTGATGATGTCATGGGTATGAGCTGGTATTGGAATCAACGTTATGTTGAAATGTGCTCTTATTTGGAAAGACTTGTGCAAGGAAACAGGAAGTGCAGGAACAAGAAGTGTACAATGAGTAGCTTTGCGAAGGTTAATACAGAATTCTGCTGCCAACGTGAGAAAGTAGTTGAATGTTGACTGGGCGTCCACTGGTACGCTACGAACAAGGACAGGACAAAACAACATCTGGAAAGTCCTCTGTCAGATGTCCTCTCACAACTTTGCAGATGTACAACTTTCCGATGGATTTCCCACACATCAGTGGATGTCAGCTGACAAAAATACAGTCAATGAATGAAAAAGGGACAAAAAAAAAAATAATAATAATGGCACAAATAGGAAAGTTATTTGTGATAAAAATCAGACATTTTATTGAAATGGGCATTCTGATGAGTGTAATATTAGCCGTGCTTGTGCATCAGCCCACCTCATCTTCAGGCAGAATTTCACATGGAATGCCAAAGACCATCCAATGGGTGAACAGGGTAATTACTCTCTAATATCAGTATTTTATCTGCCTCCAAAAAAATCCATATCAGACAAGTAAAAGAAGAAATATCCCAGTTCACCATGGACAGACACCTTCTCAGACTCTCCATGTTTTGCAAAAGGTTTTAACCTGTGAGCTTCCAGGAAGCATATCCATGGAAGTGAGGAGGTTTTACAACATACATCTTTAAATTGCAACCAGAGATCTTTACGGCGACTAAATTCACGGAAAACATATTTAAGAATACATTGACAATCGTTTGATAAATAGAATCATGAGGTACCTGAAGATTCCCATGGTGTCATGAATTTAATGTCCAAAGGAAAAACAAATGCTTTGGTGGGATTCCAGCAACAGTTTTCACAGCATTCACAGCAACAGCGCGACCTTCCTTAGAGCTCAGATACCTGCGGTTTCCCTCCACTGTATTGTCAAAACCCGTGTCAAACCATTTTCACACTGGAGCGGCCAAACCAAAGCGGCTTTCCTGCCAAGAACAGCAGCTGCCATGGCAGCACGCTGGGAGGTCCGGTTCAGAAGAACAGTTTACTTCTCTTAAAGGGTAATCAAGACATTTCACTCTTCCCCCTTACTGTGCCGGCCTGACAAGACTGTACAAATACATCATGTACTGCACAAACCAGCCTTACGTACTGTCCTAAGTTCATATTCTAAAACAATTACACAATACAGCGCCTCGACGTACACCAAAGTAAATGTTCAAGTAAATGTTCAACTAGAGCAAAGCGCTCATAGGTGATGGTCTAGTGGTTAAAGTGTTGGGCTTGAGACCAGAAGATCCTTAGTTCAAATCCCAGCCTGACTGGAAAATCACTAAGGGCCCTTGGGCAAGGTCTTTAATCCCCTATTGCTCCCGGTGTGTATTGAGCACCTTGTATGGCAGCACCCTGACATCAGGGTGAATGTGAGGCATTATTGTAAAGTGCTTTGAGCGTCTGATGCAGATGGAAAAGTGCTATATAAATGCAGTCCATTTACCATTTAAAATATACACCAAATGGGCTTTTCAATATTAACTTGAAATGTCTACAAAATCCACAATCCAGATCAGATCCGGTGTCATAGACAAACCGCTCCACCCCTAAAAATCGGTCCGCCTTTTGCATCTGCACATGCGTCATTTCAGACCACAGCAGCACGTCTGAGACGGAGTCTCTTCACCCAAAGCAATCAAATGGATTAATGGGATTATTAAACATCAGATGATAAAGGAAAAACCTCTTAAATCATTCTAAAGTCAGTTTTAAGCAGAAACAAGGCAAAATTGCGTGACACTTTGAAATGACTGACGCACAGTGAATGCATCAGCTAGCAGCTTGTTTAACTGCAGCACTCTGATCGCTTCCACCGCCGTTTATGATGAAATAATGCTGAATTTATGTGGAAATGATTGTTGTACAAAATCTTCAGATATCTGTTGCTGAGATAGATGATGACTGGAGTGCAGATTGAAGCAGAAACAAGGTTTTAATCCATGAACTGTGGCTGTACAGATGTAAAAGATGGACCCATTTTTAGGGAGGACCAATTTTTAGGGGGGGCCGTTCAGTCTGTGACAATGGATCAAATTTTGTCAGGCGATAGTGAGTGCCAGCCTGCACCTCACTTTCAAATATGCAAGTCATTGGGGCATGTTTGATGAAAAATATAATGTAAAATATACATTAAATGGGGTTTTTAAATGTTAAATTTAAATGGCCACAAAATCTGTAATGTGGATGAGATCTGAATCAAACTTTGTCAGGCGATAGTGAGTGCCAGCCTACACCTCACTTTCAAATATGCAAGTCATTGGGGCACGTCTGAGTCATTGGGGCATGTCTAAACCCCATTTAATGTAATTTTACATTAAATGGGGTTTTCGAATAGCCACAAAATCTATAATCTGGATCAGATCCAGATCAAACTTTGTCAGTCAATAAAGGATATGAAAGATATTTGATTTTTGGACAGTTATGAATTTTTGAAAATGTGTTCAATGTTAAAAATGGGGATTTTTCCAGTTTTCCGGGATTTTTCCTGACTTCGACCTATGTCCTTGAAAATTGAATCAGTTCTTGTCTATCAGGATGTGAATCTTCAGTAAAAAATTCATAAAGACACATGAAAAATTGTGGGCGCCACGTTGTTCACAAACAAACAAAGGTAAAAAACATAACCTCCTCCAACTTTGATGGCGCCGGTAATCATGTTAAACCCAGCGGCTGGCTCATAATTTTGTTTAACCTGATAGCAACACTCGACCCTACGTTGACTTTCTCGAGCTGATAAAGTTGTAAATCTTGGGTTTGGACAGCAGAGAAAGATCACACTCCGGTGCACTGCTTCAAAGGAAACTTCAAAACAGTGATGGAGCACATGGGGAGAGCCTAACCTCCCGCCTGGCTGCCAAGCAGCCCAAACTGCCGCCACAACCAACGTTACGCTTCGTCTTTCAATTTAAAACACAAACTACACCAGTGATGCTCCTGTGGCTGCAGAGTGCAGCTTTTTTAATGCACAAAAAGCTGCATGTTGGCGCATAGATATAAACTCTGATTGAATCCCATAAGAATCGGCCCAATAAAAATGTTTTTTTGATTGGTCAGTATAGGACAAGTTAAACTCGATTCACTAAAAAACAAAGTGTGTGTTTCCTCTGACTTCCTTTTCGAGGTGGTGCGAGCAGCCAGCGTTGGCTGCTGGTGGGATCAGCTCACAGAAACGTCTATTTTTAAAACATACACCAACACACTGCTTCGCTTTAAATATGCAATAAGTCTCTTTTAGATCATTAATAGTCCGTGTCTGTCATGCTGCGTGACAGTGCGAACTCTCAGAGTCGGGAACAGCAATAAAAACAGCTCTCTCTTAATGTCTGCGCTGCAGCTCACACACTTGGTGTGCTTCGGGTACAGGGGCGGAGCCACGGGGTGAGGGGTGAAAAGCACCCCCTTCCCCAAACCCCTTAAAAGGTCCACTTTTGAAGACATTTTTGCACAAAATAAATAACAGCAACAACTTAGATTCTACCGCTTTGAAAAAATATTTATTTTTATGAAAATGTTATAACATTATTACTGACTTACAATTTGCAATATTAAAAAATAAGATCCTGCAGTCTGAGTCATGTTCACTTTGATGTATTATTAATAACATCTCAAATTTTAAAATGAACTTATTTTGATAGATATATATTTGTTTATTTCTTCGCATTCATCTACAAAAGATACAGCACATGCATTCACCTGAAAAAAGAAAAGGTACCATTTTTAAAACAATAATATATGTAAATATTATAATCATTTATTATTATCTGCAACAGGTGTCAAGACTGGCCGTGCACGCAATGTTGGCCCATGCACTGCTGAAAAAAGCCCGTTGTTTTTATGATGAAGGGGCCAACTACTATTCGTTGGAGTGGAGTATTCTTTTTTCTTTTTCTTTTTTGATGACTTGTTAGGCCCAATTCTACAATAAGTGGTACTGAAATTACTTAGATTACATCAACAGCAACCAGAAAAAAAGATGTCCAGTGGACTTGTTTTGGTGGACAAATGTGTATTGCAAATGTAGCGTTTTTTGTTCTTTTAGATCATGGATGATGAGACAAAGGTAGACATTTGATGACTATGAAACAGGGCTCATATTAAAGGGGAACTCTTGGATTTTTCAACCTGGGCCCTGTTTTGTTCAATGTTCTGAGGGTTGTCTTCTCACTCAAGACAAAAAAAAAAAAAAAAAAAAAAAAAAAAAAAAAGGTATAATGGGGGGGGTGGGGGTGTCACACTTCTGTTTATGGTGGGAATGACTCCCTGGTCGACATTCGACTCAGTGCAGAGTGGCACAGTCAAAGAGCCAAGACGCTAAGGTAAGCAGCTAACTATATAATCTGTCATTTCAAACCATTTCTTTGCATTTAATGAAGTGAACCTGAACATGTTTACCTCTGTAGGGATCCTGTCCAAGCTGCTAAGCACTTCTGACAATGTTTTTGCCTGTTCAGTGGTGACAAGAAGCAGTTTTGCCCTGTACGTATCCACTTAGCCCGTGCCGATGTATATCTGTATATCTGCCGTTAACCGCTGATATCCGCAACTGACGGGGATTTGCGGCTTGGCAGCGGACCGGGACAGTGTGTAAAACAGATATATATCGTGCCTAACACGTCCACATCACAAACTAAAATATGCTGTAGCGACTGCATACAGACTGGCCACGAATAAAGTGTTTTTATTACATCTGCTTTGTGGACAATCTGTGAATGCATAATAAACACGTCACGTAAACCCAAAGTACTATATGTGGCAGAAAGCAACACACCTGCCAGTCAGTGCCGGTCTGGCTGTGTAAATCCACAAAGATGTAGCTGCTGCAATCCATGACTTTTATTTAACACCAACAAAAGGAAGAGTTGCTGCCACAACTCACGCTGACGTCTGTTTTCTGTGACACTTTCAAAAAAAAAAAAAAAACACCGTCTCACACCCTGAGCGGCTTCGCCCTCCCACTCCCCAAACTCATGGACAGTTAACCCTCACATGACAACATGAACATTAACTCTGTGATCAACTTGTCCAAGTCCAGCAGTTGCTTCAGAGGCTGTATTGTTGGTGTGAATAGTGATGCCGAAAGGAGCAAGTGCGCTTATTTTATGACCGCAATGCAGATGCCGTGCACGCGCAACACGTACGCAATGCATTACACCCGTAATACTGCTGTGATAATCTCAATGTGTCGGATCAGTTTCCTCACTACATGCGTTATATAACCGTGATTGTTCATCATATATTCACTATATATTATTAATATATTCGTAATTTATACTGGGACATTTGTCATTTTTGGCCATTTTTGTTGCGGACGACAACAAACGCCCGTAATTTATATACTCAATTCATGCGCAATTGATCCTCTCCCCAGTGGGACAGGGCCCTAAAATAATACTATACAATATGGATAATTATAAGCCTGTTCTTGTCCCAAGCAAAAAAATGAGCCCCAAAACTCTTTTATATGTCATGCACTATCAAATAACTGAAACAATAAATGGCTATTAACTGATTAGGTTGATAAGGTTAGACCTTACTTGGAAGCATCTTGATGCAACTTTGTTGTGATTTGGCACTATATAAATGAAAATAAATTGAAAATTGAAATTGATTACAGTTAGTTGCAACACAAATTCTAAATAATATTCAAACTTAACTGATAGCTGCAGTATCATTATTATTAAATACATTTTGACTGTAGAAAAAAAAAGACTGTCACAATTTTCTGAATTCTTATATTGTGTGAAAGCCTTTTTTATAATTATTATAACTAATCTGATGCTTAATATGATGTACTGTCTGCAGCCCTCAAGACTTCCTGTCACTCTGAACTGTATAAATAAAGTGAATTAAACAATAGCTGAAAAGACAAAAGTTTTTACCAGCAATACAAAACGATGACAACAAACAAATCTTACTGTAGCCATTCAAATAAGTTCTAATGTTGGCAGAAACACCAAACAGGTAGATGTGTATTGTTGGGCACTGGCTACCGCAGCGCCATAGCAACAATGTGGGCATACGTTGAGAAACAGGAAGTGGAAGGTGGAATTCAGTCAACCCCAGTAGGTCAGGTCACACATGCACTGCAGATGTGACCTTAACCCCTTTATCATCTGCTGTTAGAGGATGAAATGTGCATCCCAAGTCACATCTTAGTAGAGCAGGTGGGTCTGTAGCATAGGGGTTGGACTACCAACATATTGTCGGGGTTCAAGCCAATCTGTGTGATTCAGGTTACCTGCATGTTTGTTTAGACAAGAGACGTCTATGGCATCATCAGAGTAACTGGGTACCAGCCTTGGCTGAGGAGGTAACTGCAGGAGTTGTACAGGCTCATCCGTTTTGCCCTATTGTATCCAGGGATTAGCACCGGCTCAATGGTCCTCGGGTCTTGTCTAGGACTCACTACCTCTTCTTGAAGTAGCAGCATGATTGCTACTTGACTCAGTGTGGCAAACTGCACCAAACACCATCACGCAAGCCTTATGAGAAGACAATATTGAAGTAGTAGGTAGAACACAGGTCCAAATACACTTTTTCTAATCAACTATTGCCAAGTCAGAACTGACCTGCTGTAAATACAGTCAAAATAGTCCCTTTGACAGCAACAAGATGCAGTCAGTACAGTAGTTATTATCTGTAAGGGCCGTATTGGGGATACAAGCGTGTAGCACTCTTAGATCCGCAGTTTCAGGACATCCCTGCCCCGTTTTCCGTGTACATCTGGACTTCAAGAACCTGTGCCAAGTCAACATGAGGATCCATACTGGAATCAGTTGTGGTGACCCCAAGCAAAATGGGAAATGTCAAAATAAATGATACACATAGATATGAAACTGAGTTCTCATAGAGAAAAAACAGGTACAGCGACTTCATACTGAGTCTTTTTGAGAAGGCATCAGTTGTTTGTACTGGCAGAAATATTTGATGGGTATCAGTTCTAATCAATAACAAAAACCGCTATCAATTACACAAACTTCAGACTATTATTTTCTATGCTTCCCTGGTACGTGTATGTCATCACGAACAACAAATCCACAATCAGTTTAAAAATTATTCAGTTTTGCAGCCAATACAAAACCAAAATACCAAACCACGTCAATTTTCCCAAAAACATCCATCAAAATTAAGAACCTGCAAGGCAGCTTGCACGGCGATCCACGCCACCCACGTCTCAAACGCCTCCATTTCAAGATATAAAAATACTTTTTAGTAGATAACACCTACGCCGAATACACCACCGGATCCTACTGCGTCCTATAACAATTTAAATAACAGCATAGCTTATATATATTTTTGCTGGCAAGCACGAAAAGTTCAAATGGTCAAATATTAAAAGGGAGTTTTGTACATTTTCTACTTACCCGAATTCTTCTCATCGCAGCCACGATCTCCACTCGGCTGCTCGGCCGCGCCACGTCCAGACTCCCGATATACTGTTACCAACAAGGTGAAATATAACAATAAAGCGTCATTAAACAATATTAAGGACATGGAAATATGTATTAAGTGGTGTTTTGTGTTCCTGAAACCGCTCCAACGTGGCTTCTTCCAGGTAAACGATCAACTCCGGTCAACTTTAAACTAGCTAGCTAAAAACTTCAGGGAGTCTCAGCGCAGGGTTTTTGTTTCTTTTTTCCCAGAAGACTGGTTAGGAAAAGGTGTGTTTTGATTTCATGTCTGTCTGCTCTTTCCACTCACCTTTGCCTCGAAGTTGATCCCATGTTGGAAAGCTTCCTCGTTGTGCAGCGGGATCCTCAGATCGTGTCCATCATCCACCAGGTTGTACTTGGTTCTTCCAGGCATTTTATCCGGATATAAATAGCTGAGCCACCAACTTCCACTGGAAGCAGAGGGACAACGTCAGAAAATCCCAAGTAAAAAAAAAAAAAAAAAAAGTAGAATAATAAATCCCAAATCCTGGTCAGCACTTGCTCTCCATCGCAGCGAGCCGTCCCGGCATTATAAACCGACTTCACCGCCTTCCGCGGCGGCCACGAGCAGCCAACTCCTCCCGCAGGAAGCAGCGAACATCTGGCTCCGCAAGAAACACACGCGGGCTGCGGGACAAAGGCCGCCTTCCTCACTTTCTTCCCGTCTGCGTGTGGAAGTTGATTTCTGAGTCCTGCCTCTGGTCCTGCAGGAGGAGGAGATCAGAGGAGATCCCACCTGTTTGGAGCAGAGGCGCGCCAAGGATTTCTGGAGACGGGGCCCAAACTGTACTACACGCTCCCCTTTATACCCTCCTGACCCCACCCTCAAACACATTTTGCTCAGCTGACAAAAACTTGTGTTTTCCACTATAGAAAGGCTTTTTGGGGCTTTTTATATAATATAACTCTATGGTTTTCACATTTGTTCATTCATGGCAGTAGCTATCCGTATGTAGCCGTATTTGTGTAGCGAACCTCTGTTGGTATGTCGAGTCTCTGTCATTGGTCAATATAGGTCACATGATCATGAGGTTACATAATTCTGCATGTTATTTCCTGCTGATACATGGATTCCTAAAATACGATAATCACAACTGTTAACCCTAACCATAACAATAACAAAGCTCCACGACATACACATAGAATTTGAGGTTGTTAATACAGCTACAAATAGCCGCTTCCTTCCTTCATTCATTCGTTTTCTTATTACAATTAAGGGTCAAGGTGGATGGGTGGGGAGGGGACATGTGATTCTTTAATTATTACATTTTATATTTATTGATTTTTCTTTTCAGGGCAAGTATTTTCATTTTTTCCATTTTATTCTATCTTCCTTTTATTTTTATAATCATTAAGACATTATCTATCTATCTATTATTAGTAGTAGTTGTAGCAGTATATTTTATTTGTTTTAATCTTTTATTATTGTATTTTATTTATTATTGATATTAGTAATAATAACTTCAGGACTTCTGAACTTTTTTTCTACATACACATTTTACTGACAATGCCAAGTGGATTTGCATACATATAACTGGTACCCTTGTTGATTATATAATGTATGTTTTGTTTTTTTTGCAATATTTTAATATTATTGATTTTAAATTTTATGTGTAAATTTTATGTGACTTATTCAATTATATATATATATATATATATATATATATATAAGTTTTCTTTGTCTATTTTATTTTTATTTCCTCGAAATAAGAATAGTTAATTATGCCATCTTTCTGAGGTTATTCTTTCATAACCTTAACTGAATTATTTAAGTTGTAGCAATAATGTCTATTTACTTTAAGAGGTGATTTTATTATTACATTTAAGTCCAAAACTGATATCATATAATAATGTATATCCAATATGTCTATTGTAGTATTTTGAATTTGTGTATGATGTATGTATGTTCAATTCTTATTCATCTTTATTGTATGCATTATGTGACTGGCAGCCTACTAGAGGATCTGAGGACATACCCTCTAAGAAAATTAAAAAAAGTCTATAGCCTTTTTCCTGCAGTCTAAGGCAACCTGGTATGCTTAGATATGCACTCTTTTCATCATTTTTAAAACACAATTTTTATTGTAAACACTGTAAATGTAATTATACACACAGCAATGTTCATCAATCACGCTTTGCTAATGCGCAAATTTTCCCATATTTTAATCACACCTTTGGTCAGTGGCTTTGAGGTGCAAGCCCATCAACAACCCCCCCCCCCCCCCCCCCAGTCTGGATCCGCCACTGGGAAAAAAAGTTGAATCATCAAGCTGAATCACCTGCAAACTCAGATGCAGATGGAACTCAACCAGGGACGGAAAAATTCAATGTTTTTTGTCTTGTTTGTTTGCCAGGCATAAGTTAAGTGGGATTTGATCCCCTGACCCATCATGTGGATGAAAATCCCACAGCTTCCACTGAGCTGAGGACTGCCCATGCATGCACATGCAGCCTTAAAAAGTGTCGGATTCCTTCATAAATCGGTGTTACGTGGTGAATCCCAGCTGCACTGACAGGAACATTTTGTCCTGTGCAGCAGTGTGGCAACTTCACTGAAAACCTGCTTCCATTCTTGTTCTTCCAGGATCTCTTCCAGCTATGTTTCCAGCCACCAAAACATCCTCCCACACAAGCTTCACATATCCAGCCAGCAATTGTGCCTCTCAGTAAAATATCACATGAATACCTGAAGCGTCTCTATTTGAGGAATCACACATCAAAGCATTATGGAGATCTGAAAAACAATTTCTATTTTATTAATTAAAACATGCATTTTTTTTTTTTATTAACACAGCTCACTTATTAAGTATTTTAGGTGGAAATTACCTGTGAGCAAGTGCAAAAATTAATTTGTGTCATTTTAATGGGAGAATTGTAAGAAACTGGTTTATTTTTTTATTTATATATCACATTGAAGATGTTTATTTGCATTTTAAAAAATCAGCAGTTATCTGCTCTGTTCTGATGAGTTAAAAAAGTTAATATGATCTCACAGCTGCTGTTTAGTTCTATCCTCTGCCTCTGAATAAAATAAAAAAAAGGAGAGACTACCAACTAGTGGACATTTTTGCCAGTATCAGTAAAGAAAGAAAGAAAGAAAATACAACAAACCACAGATACGAACATCTGCAGGCAACAAGAATGTCTCAGGAAAAATTACACCAGATTCTATTTTCATAAAATTCATTTGTTTGTTTGTTCCACTACTCCTCTAAGGTGCTTTTGCCCATTTCCATCAAACCTGCTGTTTGCATGAAGATCAGCCCCAGAATTGCCCTTTAGGAGTTTGTTTTGGTAAAGGTCAAGGTCATTGGGGTCAAAGGTAAAAAAAATTGCTTTGTCTGTCTGTTTATCACCCACATCTCCCTGGTGGTTTGGTTGAGTTCCAGAAAACTTGATATATGTGAATGACAGCCAATCCCAGAATTGCCCTTAAATGTTTATTTTGGCAAAGGTCAAAGTCATTGGGCTCAAAGGTCAAAACGTTTTGTTGGTCTGCCCATTTGTCAGAGACTTCTCCCGGGTCATTTGGCTGATTTCCAACAAACTTGATATGTAGATGACAGCCAGCCCTAAAACTAAGGGTTTGGTTTGGCAAAGGTCAAGGTCATTGGGGTCAAAGGTAAAAATTTTAGTTGATCTGTCTGTTCGTCAAAGACTTCTCCCAGGTCGTTTGGCTAATTTCCACCAAACCTGATAGGTAGATGACAAAGAATTGCCCTTAAAGGGTTTGCTTTGGTAAAGGTCAAGGTCATTGGGCTCAAAGGTTGAAAATTTGGTTGGTCTGCCCCTTTGTCAGAGACTTCTCCCAGGTCGTTTGGCTGATTTCCACCAAACTTGATATGTGGATGACAGCCAGTCCTAAGACTAAGGGTTCATTTTGGCAAAGGTCAAGGTCATGGGATCAAAGGTCAAAAATAATATTTACACTCTGATGCACACTGAATTTGGTGCACATATGGAGGTGGGTTCAAGAATTGCCCAGATGACATTAAATTTGCCAAAGGTCAATCATCGGGATCAATGGTCAAAACTAAACATTTTTTTTTTCTGATTCGTGCCAAACTTAACAAACATATGGATGTTGGGTTTTTGAATTGCCCAGATGAGGTCACATTTGAGGTCAGTCATTAGCGAAAAAGGACATGGCTGCCTCTCTGTGTTTGTTGCCCAACTCCTCTCAAATCCTTTGGGCCCCCATCAACCACAGTAAAATTTTGGTTAATAGTGGCGTCACTTTGAAAGGCTTTGAACTCAAGAAGCTACACAGTATTGATTGCTATCATGAACTCCGGCGCGAAGTAGCTTTCAGAAACATATAGTCAGCATTTACCTCCCTAACTAGTGGTTATGAGCCAAATTAGTGGCTCTGACCAACACACTAAAAACCATAATGCATGCATATGTAATGCAAATTGCAGTCTGCAACATTACTAGTAGATGGCACTTAATCCCACACACTGTAGCTTTAAGTAATGCACCATAGACATGATTCTTCTGCAGCTTGTGCTCATGTAACTGAAATAAAAGTACCCACAGTGGTCTGATATATGGTCAACTGTATAATTTTGTATGACGTCCAGTACACCGAACATCTGTGTCATCCTGCAACTAAAGATGCTGCACTCCCCTCGAGGCGCTCCTCAGCTGGGAGTCAGCGGTGAGCGGTGCAGCAGACATCACCTCTTTTGGATTGTATCAAATCCTGCTGCTAATGGTGTCCTGAGGGCTCAGTGCTCATATCATCTACTCTGGATGTTGTTGTGCCATCTACCAAGCTGTGTCACAAAACCTATTTCGCTCTCCTGCACAATTACCGTCTCACTGCATGCTACACAGCCCAATTAAAATGGAAATAAAGAGCATAAAGCTATATTCCCATATTTACCATATGGAGATCCACCGTGCACTACAAAGACTGCGTCTATGCTATGATTCATAATTGTGTTTTTCCACAAACTGTGCATGCATTTGGAGCCTATTTTTCTAATTATTGCGTCATACAGATGGGGCACAGTTCAATCACTAAAAGGTCCTCTGCTCCCTGAGGCTACAGAGGTGTTACAGCCTCAATAGCACATCTGCTTGTCAATGCATCCTGTTCCACACGTTTACCACAAAGCATGTTTATTTTGGGGTCAAAGGTCATAGTCACTCAGGCCAGTTTTTAAAACCTAAAATTTACTTATATGAGCACAATTACCTCTGCTGTACCTACATAATCACCTCTGTGTGTTATGTAGTGAGACTCCCAGAACAATAATGATTGTGGGCTCAGAAAGTCAAAGGTCAAGGTTACTGTATTATTTTCAGGGTGTAAAAATGGGTCTCATTATTTAGGCAGATATATGACATGGTTCTTCTGTAATGTATTTTGTCCCCTTTTTCTTGTATTTATCGTTCCTCTGCATCATTTTTTGTAAGCATTTGGTGTCTCTGATATGTAAATTTTCTGTATGTCATGATTTGACATTACTATGTCGTCAGCATAGAATAACAGTCTTAGAGATGTGGCTGTTTAATTTGCTATTTTGTGTTATATAACAAAATAAAATTTTGTGTTTGGTGAATAAAGTCTTATTCTCATTGAGACTGTTCAGCAATATCCTGCAATGACTTGAACAGAGTCAGACTTCTCTTCTGACTCATGATGTACACTCACCGGCCACTTTATTAGGTACACCTGTTCATTTGCTTAACACAAATAGCTAAACAGCCAATCACATGGCAGCAACTCAATGCATTTAGGCTTCTTGATGTGGTGGAGACGACTTGCTGAAGTTCAAACTGAGCATCAGAATGGGGAAGAACGAGGATTTAAATGGCTTTTAATGTTGCATGGATTTTGGTGCCAGACGAGCTGGTCTGACTATTTCAGAAACTGTTGATCTGCTGGGATTTTCACGCACAACCATCTCTAGGGTTTACATGGAGTGGGCCAAAAAAAGAGATGCTATCCAACTGAGTGGCAGTTGCGTGGACAAAAATGCCTTGTTGATTTCAGAGGAGAATGGACAGGCTGGTTGAATGGGCCACTGCGTGATGCCATCATGCCGATATGGTCCAACATCTCTGAGGAATGTTTCCAAAACCTTGTTGAATCTATGCCATGAAGAATCAAGGCAGTTCTGAAGGTAAAAGAGGTCCAACCTAGTACTAGCAAGGTGTACCTAATAAAGTGGCCACTGAGTGTACAGGATCAAGAGCACACATTTGATCAACATTGGTGAGGAGTTGAGTTCTGTAGCCTTGTCACCCAGCAAAAAGGTCCAGGGTTCAAAACACACCTTTCTCAGTCTTGTAGTTAGTATCAGGACGGGCATTTGGTGTCAAAGCTGTGTCAAATTCACATTCGGAGCCAGAATCCTAAGAAAACAGTGCTATCCCTACGTAGGTCCTGAGGCGCCTTGGAGCCGGTACTTATTGCTGGATTCTGTAGTGTGAAACAGAATTTATGACCCCCTCCCCAGATGGGACACCAGTCCAATACAGGTTACTTCCCCAGTACTTTTTCCAAATCCTTGACATCTGTGGAACTTCAAATGGAGAGATAACATGAATAAACTGGTTTAAACAGGGCGTTGTGAATCCATTTAGGGGGTACCCTAGTAGCGGCTAAGCATCAACCAATAGCAACCCAGTGTTCCCCCATATTTCAATTTTTTTTTAAATTCTATTGGATTTTTTTGTTCTTGAAAACCTGGACATAGGCACCAAGATTACCACCCTAGACTATAGTCTGAAAAATAGGACAGTCTCACAAATTACTTGAGGATTTTCTTTGTAAATTTCTGGGTTTTTTAATTCCATGCTCCTGGTGGAAAATGGCAGAGGCTCCTTGTGAGACTCAGCGTGTTTCTGGTGACGTGGCTAAAACCATTCACCCCTAAACCATTCAACCATAAACCCCTTGAACAAATTGATGGGTCATAAACGGAGTCATATGCATCACTCAGAAACAGGTTGGACAACACAATGGAATACAGATACAAGTGCCTCATCCAAGGACACAGACAGAGAGTCCCACCAGGAATCAAACCCAGATCTACATAACAGGAGTCAACCTTCTCATCCCACCTGTTCTGCTGTCATAGTTTGGACAGGAGGTAAAGTTGTCCACCGTGTTCCTGCGTTGTTGGACTCCAGCTGCAGATCAGCTGTGTAGGTGGAGAGGTTTGGAACTGATACTTGGAGGTTTCAGACTCTGTCTTGCATTTTCCAAATATTCTTCATCTCTCACTCACACTGACATTTTGTTTTTAAAGAATATCCCCAAACCCAGTGTCTGTATTTACAGTCTTCATTCTTTCGAAGCCTCCACAGGTCGTGACCATTGTCCTCTGGTGTCAGATTGGCAGACAAGAACAGCTGGCGTCTCTGCGTGAGGTGTTATTGCCGAATGCAGCCAGATCCCCTCTCAGGACCCCCACGTGTTCTTAAGGTTCTTTAAAAAGGATGGAATGAAACCTAATCTCTGCCAGGTCTTCAAATATGTGCTGATCTGCTGATTAGAGCTTTGGCTTTTTAAGCACATGTTCCTTAAAGTGGGCCATAAAAACTGGAGGACCATGGATCCACTTAAAGCTAAAGTCCAGTAAGTGCCGCGACACCGTAGTGCTGTTAAGTACTGTGCATGTAAAAAATATACACAAAAAAACTGCTTTTATTTATCACCAAATAAGAACGTGTAAAATGTGAGACCACTTTTAACTGTTAAAAAACAGATCATTGTTAGCAGACATGTAAAGTCTCTAAGAAATTATAAACTTAAAACAAAAAAAACACAAAAAATGCAAAAAAAAAAAAAAATATGATAAAAAAATTGTATTTTTTTATCAGATTTTTTTATGGTTTATGGTTGTTTTATGATTGAGCAAATGAGAATTCTGCAACTGTCTACAAATAAATCTGTTTTTTGCCTTGTATTGTTCAAATGAGGTTTGTAAGTTTAAAATATGATTATTTTCTTTTGTAATCACTGATAAAAAAAAACACTTGCTCAGTGATTTTTGTCTCATATTGGGTTTAATTAAATATTTTGGTTTGAAATAAGACAAATACACTTGGCAAGATTTTATGTTTTTGTACTTTCAGGTTTTCCAGACTGCAGCAGCCAGATGTTTTACTTTTGGCCCAGATGAGCCCATGTCCCGGGCCCCGTGTCCTGGACCCTGTGTGTTGGCCCCCGTGTCCTGGACCACATATCCTGGACTATGTGTCCTGGACTATGTGTCCTGGACCCCGTATCCCGGGCCCTGTGTCCCTGCCCATGTGTGCTGGGCCCCGTGTTCTGGTCCCTGTGTCCTGGACCCCGTGTCCTGGTCCCCGTGTCCTGGGCCCCGTGTCCTGTACCCCGTGTCCTGGACCCTGTGTGTTGGCCCCCATGTCCTGGAGTGCATGTCCTGGGCCCCGTGTCCTGGCCCCCGTGTCCTGGACCCCATATCCCAGCCCCTGTGTTGTGTGGGCCGCTGAAGAGGAGGTACTGCTGGCCCACCACCACCAGATGGCGCCCTGCTTGAAGTGCGGGCTTCAAGCAGGAGAGGGCGTCATAGCAACCGGGAGTGACAGCTGTTACTCGTCATCAGCACCAGCTGTCACTCATCCACATCACCACCACCTTAAAGGCCGGACTGCAACTCCACCTCCCCGCCAAGAAATCAGCTACCTTGGAGGTAATTTCTCTGCTGTATTTAACGCTGACTAATAGTCTGAACTTCTTTGCAGCTGTTTTCCTGTGGGTGTTGCCTTATCTGTGGGATTGGCATTTAGTGTGATCAGCAACGGCTTCGCTTCACACCCCAACCAGATAAGTGGTTAGACAGGAGCTGCACGAGTGTGTGACTGGAGGTGGAGGTGCTCCCTCCCAAAAGAACACAGACTGTGGGATTACTGAGTGTGCGTACTCACACTCCCCTGTGCTGTTTCTGTTCTCTGCCAGCAGTGCCAGGTCTGACAGCTGGAGACGGTGACCACCTGGGGACTCAGGACTTGGCGGCTCCGGTGTTCTTCAAATACGCTGGCGGTGAGGGCCGTGTGGGATCCGGCTCGGTTCTGGACGGGCGTCTCCTATCCTCAAGCCTGCCCACACGTCACCCAACGTGTAATTGACTGTAGTTCCAAACTTGTTGTCTGTATTCCGTTGTGCACAATTTACAACATTAAATTGTTTCTGTTTGGCTTATCCATTGCCCGTTCTTTTATGCCCCCTGTTGTGGGTCCGTGTTCCTACACTTTCACAACACCCTGTGTGCTGGCCGCTGTGTCCTGGCCCCCGTGTGCTGGACCCTGTATCCCGGCCCCTGTGTGCTGGCCCCCGTGTCCTGGACCCCGTATCCCGGCCTCCGTGTCCTGGCCCCCGTGTCCTGGACCCCGTATCCCGGCCCCTGTGTGCTGGCCTCTGTGTCCTGGCCCCCGTGTCCTGGACCCCATATCCCGGCCTCTGTGTCCTGGCCCCTGTGTCCTGGACCCCGTATCCCGGCCTCTGTGTCCTGGCCCCTGTGTCCTGGACCCCGTATCCCGGCCCCTGTGTGCTGGCCCCTGTGTCCTGGACCCCGTATCCCGGCCCCTGTGTGCTGGCCCCCATGTCCTGGACCCCATATCCCGGCCCCTGTGTGCTGGCCCCTGTGTCCTGGCCCCCGTGTCCTGGACCCCGTATCCCGGCCTCCGTGTCCTGGCCCCTGTGTGCTGGCCCCCATGTCCTGGACCCCGTATCCCAGCCCCCCTGTCCTGGCCCCTGTGTGCCGGCCCACGTGTCCTGGACTCTGTGCGCTGGCCCCGTGCCCTTGACCCCGTCCTGCCTTCCTGTGATATTCAGGATGGATTTGACGACTCTGCTCTTTATCTGAACACTTGAACACTCCTTGCTAAAGTTGAACCTTCCTCTCTCTCTCCTGTGTGTGTCTGTGGGTTCCCCAACACCAAATGTTGATAGACCCAAAATATTTGATATGAAAGTTTGTCTCACATTCCTGTGTCATGAGTTCAGAGGGTGGTAACCTTGACCTAAATCAGGAAGGTTTAAAGTGTCGGGGAGTGTCCAAATAGTCGTCTCTCTGATGGCATTGATTTGGGAGGAGCTCCAAGTCCTTCAGGACACGTCTCTTCTTTGGTCCTCACATGTCTCAGGACTTTCAACATGATGTCACCAACCTTGCTGCTGGAGGTCATCTGTCCCTCCTTGCCCCGCCCACTGCTAATGAACTCAGCCAGGTGTGCTCAGCCAATCAGGAGTGAGGACACATCAGACTGTGAAATACTAAAAACACTCAGCTGTGGGTGCAGCAAGACCACATAGAGAACATACAGGGAGGGGCAAGGCTGGTGTCCCCTGACCCCTGGGTGAGACTGAACCTAAAAGGTGATTGTACTTTTTTGTTGCAGGTTAAATGTTTTCAAAAAACTGATGATTAAGGGTTATAGACAAGACTTTTTAACCCCTTCTTAATATCTGACATGTCTCACTAATGCACAAAAGCCGCTGTGGGGTCACCTGAACTTTAGATAACCTGCCCCTGCCCCCCCCGCACCCCATCATCTGCTGCAAGAACATAAAACATGCACACATGAATGCACATGCTGCTCTTGCAAAAGTTATTACACCCCCTTTGGATTTTACATAGTTTTATTTATTCATGCCATCAATTAAAAAACAATCAGTTCAATTTTATGTATTATTTTATGAAAAAAAACAAAACAAAACAAAATACCACACATGTTAAAGTGAAAGCAAATTTCTCCAACGTAATTAAAAAGAAGCTGAAGATACACAAAATCATGTGCATGAATGAGACTGGTGAGGGAAGCCACCAAGGTCACCCCTGGCAATTCTCAGTTAGAAGCTTCATTGGCTTTAAATGCAGATGCTTGAGAAGTCAGCAACCATTGTTTCATCAGGGGAGTTTGTCAGAAGGCACGAGAGCAACTCTGATGGCAAGGTTCCCCGTCTGGTTGACACCAAGATCGAGCTTTTGGGGGAGTAGAAATAAGAAACAGCAAACCATCCCAAGTGTGAAGTGTGGAAGTTGCAGCACCGTGTGGTGGGAATTCTGCTTTGCAGCAGGAAGGCAGAGTAATAATCTGAGTGAGGGTCAGGGGGACCCAGCAGGAATTTAAAATCCTGCAGGAAAACCCAAACCAGTGTGCAAGAGACTTTGGGAGATGATTTGTTTTCCAGCAAGACAATAACTCCAAGCTTTAGGAGTTGATTTAACACCACAGACTGAAGATTGTGTGGAAAAGTTTAGTTTGGATTTTGTTGACTTTATTGTGCATGCACAGTGAAATTACACGTGCACCAGCCTCAGATAGAGCAGTTTGAAGATAAAATGTGTAAATGTATAAATGTATATATGAAATGCTAAATCTTTGCAGATTGTACTTGAATGTCATAAAACCTGAGAGGCTGTTTTTTTAAATAGGCATTGTTCATGTGCACGTGAAGTCTGGAGGGCCTCTTGAGATGAATTAATAATAATAATAGAGATTTTCAGAGAATGTGGGGCACGACACACTTCTCCCGGGACAATGTTGCGGATGGAAGAGATGTAAAGCTGCAGGACAGATGACGGCAGCGAGATGTTTTACAAAATATATCACATCTGTGTGGTGTCGTGGAATTTGCTTTGTTTCATATTCAAGTAACAGTGACTTGGAAAGATTTTTTTAGATTTTTTTTTTTTTTTTTTAATGTATGAGCAGTGATCTGTTTTTGTAGCAGCAGCACCTTGCTGACTGATTCCCATTCCCAGACTCTGGAAAAAATGCAGAGGAAACACCATGTGAAATGCTTTCAGTGTGGAGATAAATGAATGGAACCCCTCCGAAATGTTCACACGATAACACAAAATTAATAACTGCTGTCATCTTGTTAGTCTCCAAATGAAAAATACACACACTGATGATAAACTGATGAAAATTCAGCACGTTTTTTTTTGCTTATATAACATGCCTATACTTATCCGCCACCTGCTGGACACATCTGGTATTTTGCAGGTAATTATCATCACATGCATGATGGAAATTAGGAGCAGCTGTGGATGAAATTACATGCAGCTTGGTCAGGTTTTTTATGTTGTTTATTTTCTAAGCCTAGGTGGCCACGGCTGCATTTTTGCAGGAAGTGCAAAAAGTCACTTCATAATACAAGCAGTTTGATGCCATGAATGCTGTGAGAATTTTGATTTTATGTTATTTTATTTTTTAATTTTGCAGCTTTTTGTATTTTTTTTAATGCTTGTATTGTGAACTGTTGTAATACAGTTTTTAAATCATGATGTAGGAAATTTCAGTGGGCATGAACTTTTTTAAAATTTTGCCTTTATTTAACCAGGCCAGTCTAACTGAGATCTAGATGTCAGTTACAAGGGAGATCTGGACAGTTATAAAGATTTCAGTTCACCTAACCTGCATGTCTTTGGATGTAGGACAAAGCCGGAGCACCTGGATGGAACCCACACAAAACACGGGGAGAACATGCAAACTCCACACAGAAAGGCCACAGATGGGAATCGATCTCATGACCTTGCTGAGGCAACAGTGCAAACCACTGTACTGTCCAACTATGTAACTCCACACAAATGTTAAACCTTGAACAACAAAAAGTGCAAATTCAAACGTCATCAAATTCCAAGGGGGTGGGGGTGGGCTTCAATGTACTTTGACATCTGAAGAAAAAAAAGTGAGAACAACATGCTGCATTTTTAGTTTATATGAATTCAGCCAGGAAAAACGAAAAAAGGGTGACACCTTATGGACAAAATATGAAGTGCAACACAAAGCCAATAGTAATTAATTAATTGGAAAGCTCATATTCAACATATTCAAAAGAAAGTATAAAAAGTATTGCAGTATTAAATAAGGCAAAGCATGTTCTTGATTGCAGAGCACTTCATACTCTGTATTGTTCATTGGTTGCACCCTACCTGACTTACTGTGCTGAAGTTTGGGGCAACAATTCTAAAACTACATTGCAACCATTATTAATTCTTCAAAAAAGAGCATTAAGGACAATTTACAATGCAGGTTATCGAGACCACACCAACCCTTTGTTCATTAAATCTCAAATATTAAAACTCCATGAAATGACTGCGTTTAAGACTATTCAAATAATGTATAAAGTGAAAAATAAGCAACTACGCTTTAGAATTCAATAATTTTTCACGGAGAGAGAGGGAAAATATAATCTAAGGGGCTTGTATTATTTTAAAATTGCAGGGGCTCGGGCCACCAGGAAAGGCTTCTGTGTCTCCATTTGTGGCCCTAAAATATGGAATAAACTGACGGAGGAACTCAAGCGATGTCCAAATATTATTCAGTTCAAATATCAATATAAAGAAATGATGTTCTCTAGATATGTGACTGATGAAGAAAAATGACTTTGTGCTCTATGAGCTGCTGAATTGTGAATGTAGTTTGTTCAGTAACACTGGGATTGTGTCCCTTGAGTTGCAGTGACTGAGCGGTTGAAATAGGAAGTGGGAATAAATGGATTTTTTTGTTTTTGCCCCCTCACTCCTTTTTGGACTAGATTTAACTGGATGGATGTATAATTTTTTTATATACATATGTACAATTTTTATTTCTTTGGTTAATGGGGTAGGCATCAACAAGCTTTGCTTCTGCCTAACGTCGGCCACATGGGTGTGCTGTTGGACTATTTTCTGTTTTTCTTTGTTGGACTATTTTCTGTTTTTCTTTCTTTGTATGTTTTGTTAATTGCTTGGATCCATGTGTGCTGAAATAAATACAATTCAATAATAATAATAATAATAATAATAATAATAATCTGTAATACTTTATTATTTTGTTTCTGTGTAGTTCACCAGACTATTTAAAATGTCTGAAAGAACTGAGAAATTATTACACTTAAAAATGATTAAGTAACATTTATAATATATTTATAATACATTCTAATAATGTGGCCTTCTATATCATTTTTAACATTTTTTTAGTTATTATAACTTCACACATCAGTCATATACTACTACTACTACAACAACAACTACTACTACTACTAGTACAAGTGCATTAGTTTATTCTTTTTAAAAATGGAATAGGCTGACACCTTATGGCTAAAATATGAAATACATCACAAAGCCAGAGAAGCCTTAAAATAAATAAATAAATAAAACAAAGAAAAATCAGAAATGTCACCTGATTTCTTAACACATTTCAGCCTTACAACAGCAGCAGCAATAATAATAATAATAATAATAATAATAATAATAATGATAATGATAATAATAATAATAATAATAATAATAATAATAATAATAATAATAATAATAATAATAAAACATTTATTAGGTTATTATTTTGTATCTATGAGTTTCAGCAGATTGTCTCACATCTGTGAAAGAAGTGAAATGTAAAAAATGAAATACAAGGCCACATTATAGATTTAATCTATTATATAAACCTTTAAGTTCCCATTAATCTATAAACATCTGATGGCTGAGTCCAGATCTTGCCTGAAGCCGTTGGCTTGTAGTCTTGGTCCAACACAATCATAAATACAAATTATTATTGGTGTGAATTCATCCTATTGACCACTTTGTTTTTAATTTAACAAAAATTAATGCAACTCAATGCAAAGATTAAAAAAGTAAAAAAACAAACAAACAACAACAACAACAAAAAAAAACAAGTCCACATTCAAGCCCAAGATGTCTCACTGGCAAAAATGGCACCACTTTACCCCCAAATAATGACCCAAGAAAGCGTCTGAGGTGCTACATTTTATTGGATTCTGTCTGGAACAAACAGATGAAGTTTTATGGTCATTTCTTCCCTCATTTCACTTTAATGATCACTGCTTGGATTGTGCCACCTTAAACAATGGATCTTTGTCGAAGACTTCCTCCACTATTGTGTGTCCCAACTCCACGGCAGGGCAGCCGGCTGCCACTGAGGGGGGGAATGTTGAGATAGAGGGCTCGTTCCCTAATGGTATCTGCATATTGGGAAAGGATGGCAGTGTGACCGGCATATGTGGAGGTGTGGGGAGTTGAACAGGTCCAGAGGGCGAGTCCAGATTCATTGGAGGGAGCATCTTCACTTTGCCCACTGGGTGGTGGTGGTGATGGTGGTGGTGGTCACTGTCGTTATGGTGACTGTGGGAGTTGTTGTGTGTGTGTGTATCATTATCAGCCTGGAAAACACATAATGACAAAATTAGACAGTGGACACACAGCTGTGCACCTCACACCAAATGCCAGACTACGTTACATCAACTGGACCCCCTCCAGAGGAGCGTGAACCCCTCCTGGCCCTCAGTGCATGATGTGATATGATCAACACACACGAGGATGAAAACTGGTGGCGTTTGACCAGCACTGAGTATGAGTCCATTCTGCATTTAATCTTTAAACGATTCAACAAGTGATTTAAAAAATGCTAATTTGAAATTTGCACATCCTATGAGGACATCGTGAAAGACTGAAGCGAACTCTGCTGATGCACCTCAATTATAGTTTACGAACTGAAGAGTTCATCAATACTAAACAAGAGCAATCGGAATTTCTGATGTCCACCAAACCGGATCCAGATTACTTCCAAAATTCAGTGGAGTCTTCCATACCCTAATATTTATCTGTGGTGCAAATTTGGTGAGAATCCGTGTAGTAGTTTTGGCATTAATCCTTCAAAGCATATAAAGTGAAATCTTGATCCAGAATCCAGATCCGGATCGCCTCCAAAATTTAAGGGATTCTTCCATAGCCTAATATGTATCCGTGGTGAAAATCTGGTGAGAATCCCTTAAGTAGTTTTGGCCTTAATCCTTCAAAGCCTATATAAAGTGAAATCTTGATCCAGAATCCAGATCCGGATCGCCTCCAAAATTTAAGGGATTCTTCCATAGCCTAATATGTATCCGTGGTGAAAATCTGGTGAGAATCCCTTAAGTAGTTTTGGCCTTAATCCTTCAAAGCCTATATAAAGTGAAATCTTGATCCAGAATCCAGATCCGGATCGCCTCCAAAATTCAGGGGTTCCTCCATGGCCTAATATGTATCTGTGGTGAAAATTTGGTGAGAATCCCTTAAGTAGTTTTGGCATTAATCCTTCAAAGCATTTAAAGTGAAATCTTGATCCAGAATCCAGATCCGGCTCACCTCCAATATTTAAGGGATTCCTCCATGGCCTAATATGTATCCGTGGTGAAAATTTGGTGAGAATCCCTTAAGTAGTTTTGGCCTTAATCCTTCAAAGCCTATATAAAGTGAAATCTTGATCCAGAATCCAGATCCAGATTGCCTCCAAAATTTAAGGGATTCCTCCATGGCCTAATATGTATCCGTGGTGAAAATCTGGTGAGAATCCCTTAAGTAGTTTTGGCCTTAATCCTTCAAAGCCTATATAAAGTGAAATCTTGATCCAGAATCCAGATCCGGATTGCCTCCAAAATTTAAGGGATTCCTCCATGGCCTAATATGTATCCGTGGTGAAAATCTGGTGAGAATCCCTTAAGTAGTTTGGCCTTAATCCTTCAAAGCCTATATAAAGTGAAATTTTGATCCAGAATCCAGATCCGGATCGCCTCCAAAATTCAGGGGTTCCTCCATGGCCTAATATGTATCTGTGGTGAAAATTTGGTGAGAATCCCTTAAGTAGTTTTGGCATTAATCCTTCAAAGCATTTAAAGTGAAATCTTGATCCAGAATCCATATCCGGCTCACCTCCAATATTTAAGGGATTCCTCCATGGCCTAATATGTATCCGTGGTGAAAATTTGGTGAGAATCCCTTAAGTAGTTTTGGCCTTAATCCTTCAAAGCCTATATAAAGTGAAATCTTGATCCAGAATCCAGATCCAGATTGCCTCCAAAATTTAAGGGATTCCTCCATGGCCTAATATGTATCCGTGGTGAAAATCTGGTGAGAATCCCTTAAGTAGTTTTGGCCTTAATCCTTCAAAGCCTATATAAAGTGAAATCTTGATCCAGAATCCAGATCCGGATTGCCTCCAAAATTTAAGGGATTCCTCCATGGCCTAATATGTATCCGTGGTGAAAATCTGGTGAGAATCCCTTAAGTAGTTTGGCCTTAATCCTTCAAAGCCTATATAAAGTGAAATTTTGATCCAGAATCCAGATCCGGATCGCCTCCAAAATTCAGGGGTTCCTCCATGGCCTAATATGTATCTGTGGTGAAAATTTGGTGAGAATCCCTTAAGTAGTTTTGGCATTAATCCTTCAAAGCATTTAAAGTGAAATCTTGATCCAGAATCCAGATCCGGCTCACCTCCAATATTTAAGGGATTCCTCCATGGCCTAATATGTATCTGTGGTGAAAATTTGGTGAGAATCCCTTAAGTAGTTTTGGCCTTAATCCTTCAAAGCCTATATAAAGTGAAATCTTGATCCAGAATCCAGATCCGGATCGCCTCCAAAATTTAAGGGATTCCTCCATGGCCTAATATGTATCCGTGGTGAAAATCTGGTGAGAATCCCTTAAGTAGTTTTGGCCTTAATCCTTCAAAGCCTATATAAAGTGAAATTTTGATCCAGAATCCAGATCCGGATCACCTCCAAAATTCAGGGGTTCCTCCATGGCCTAATATGTATCTGTGGTGAAAATTTGGTGAGAATCCCTGAAGTAGTTTTGGCCGTAATCCTTCAAAGCCTATATAAAGTGAAATCTTGATCCAGAATCCAGATCTGGATCACCTCCAAAATTTAAGGGATTCCTCCATGGCCTAATATGTATCCGTGGTGAAAATCTGGTGAGAATCCCTTAAGTAGTTTTGGCTGTAATCCTTCAAAGCCTATATAAAGTGAAATCTTGATCCAGAATCCAGATCTGGATCACCTCCAAAATTTAAGGGATTCCTCCATGGCCTAATATGTATCCATGGTGAAAATTTGGTGAGAATCCCTTAAGTAGTTTTGGCCGTAATCCTTCAAAGCCTATATAAAGTGAAATCTTGATCCAGAATCCAGATCCAGCTCACCTCCAATATTTAAGGGATTCCTCCATGGCCTAATATGTATCCGTGGTGAAAATTTGGTGAGAATCCCTTAAGTAGTTTTGGCCTTAATCCTTCAAAGCCTATATAAAGTGAAATCTTGATCCAGAATCCAGATCCGGATCGCCTCCAAAATTTAAGGGATTCCTCCATGGCCTAATATGTATCCGTGGTGAAAATCTGGTGAGAATCCCTTAAGTAGTTTTGGCCTTAATCCTTCAAAGCCTATACAAAGTGAAATTTTGATCCAGAATCCAGATCCGGATCGCCTCCAAAATTCAGGGGTTCCTCCATGGCCTAATATGTATCTGTGGTGAAAATTTGGTGAGAATCCCTTAAGTAGTTTTGGCATTAATCCTTCAAAGCATTTAAAGTGAAATCTTGATCCAGAATCCAGATCCGGCTCACCTCCAATATTTAAGGGATTCCTCCATGGCCTAATATGTATCCGTGGTGAAAATTTGGTGAGAATCCCTTAAGTAGTTTTGGCCTTAATCCTTCAAAGCCTATATAAAGTGAAATTTTGATACAGAATCCAGATCCGGATCGCCTCCAAAATTCAGGGGTTCCTCCATGGCCTAATATGTATCTGTGGTGAAAATTTGGTGAGAATCCCTTAAGTAGTTTTGGCCGTAATCCTTCAAAGCCTATATAAAGTGAAATCTTGATCCAGAATCCAGATCTGGATCACCTCCAAAATTTAAGGGATTCCTCCATGGCCTAATATGTATCCGTGGTGAAAATTTGGTGAGAATCCCTTAAGTAGTTTTGGCTGTAATCCTTCAAAGCCTATATAAAGTGAAATCTTGATCCAGAATCCAGATCTGGATCACCTCCAAAATTTAAGGGATTCCTCCATGGCCTAATATGTATCCGTGGTGAAAATTTGGTGAGAATCCCTTAAGTAGTTTTGGCCGTAATCCTTCAAAGCCTATATAAAGTGAAATCTTGATCCAGAATCCAGATCTGGATCACCTCCAAAATTTAAGGGATTCCTCCATAGCCTAATATGTATCTGTGGTGAAAATTTGGTGAGAATCTCTTAAGTAGTTTTGGCCTTAATCCTTCAAAGCCTATATAAAGTGAAATTTTGATCCAGAATCCAGATCCGGATCGCCTCCAAAATTCAGGGGTTCCTCCATGGCCTAATATGTATCTGTGGTGAAAATTTGGTGAGAATCCCTTAAGTAGTTTTGGCTGTAATCCTTCAAAGCATTTAAAGTGAAATCTTGATCCAGAATCCAGATCCGGCTCACCTCCAATATTTAAGGGATTCCTCCATGGCCTAATATGTATCCGTGGTGAAAATTTGGTGAGAATCCCTTAAGTAGTTTTGGCCGTAATCCTTCAAAGCCTATATAAAGTGAAATCTTGATCCAGAATCCAGATCTGGATCACCTCCAAAATTTAAGGGATTCCTCCATGGCCTAATATGTATCCGTGGTGAAAATTTGGTGAGAATCCCTTAAGTAGTTTTAGCTGTAACCTTCAAAGCCTATATAAAGTGAAATCTTGATCCAGAATCCAGATCTGGATCACCTCCAAAATTTAAGGGATTCCTTTATGGTAGGGGTAGGCAACCTGTTCCAGAAAGAGCCATGAGGGTGCAGGTTTTCTTTGCAGCCACTGACTCCACCAGGTGATTTTACTGATTAATATCACTTTGAGCAGATGGAATCAGTTAATCAGTGAAATCACCTGGTGGAGTCAGTGGCTGCAAAGAAAACCTGCACCCTCATGGCTCTTTCTGGAACAGGTTGCCTACCCCTGCTTTATGGCCTAATTAATGCATATTTCGTGCTGCTGAATCATGACATCCCGTGAGATTGGGTTGGATAATTTCATCAAAATCCATGCTGCAGTTTTGACGTAATCGTGCTAACAGACAGACAGAAAAATAAATCAACACTGATGATTTTTTTTACATCCTTGGCGGACGTGACAAATAAAACATGCTTTTGATTCTGTTAAAGAAGGAACATGTGAGGGTTTAAATGGTACAATTTTTTTATGATAACGTTACATAATGTAAATGTGAACAGAGTTTGTGTTTTATTTTGACTCAACATTACCTCAAAGATCTGACAGCTCACTTTGTAGACGTCACCTTCCAATGTGGGCACATGCGGTTGATACCGGTTCCCCTTACAGAAGCCCGTGCTCTGATTTGGGTCAAAAGAATAATAATAATAATAATAATAATAATAATAATAATAATAATAATAATAATAAGAGTTGGGTTTTGTAACAGTCTTCATGTTGCCTGAACATTATGGAAAAAAGAACAGTTTATCGATGTAGCTTCCCTTTATGGGGTCATAAGAAGAACCAGGAGATGGACAACACTGAAAAATATAATATAGTAACTTTGTGGTTCAAAGCCCAACTTCTTTTCTCATCAGAAATGTTGCAGTGCCTTGCAAAAGTATTCAGTCCCCTTTTACACATTTTGACAAAAAGTAATTCAGGCGTCTGTATATTGAAAATGTCTAAAATTATCCTCCTTAAACTCAAACTCAAAGAAAATCTCAAAAACTTGATATAAATTAAATAAAAACACCAACACCAAGATAATGGGTTGCATTAGTAATGACACCCGTTTGTATAAAACATGTAAATCATCATTTTTATTGTCAGTTTTCTTTTGACAAGTCAGGGGGATGGATACATGTACATTTCCAAGTCACCAAATACAGTGAGGAAAATAAGTATTTGAACACCTTGTGGTTTTCTAAATTCTCCCACTTAGAAATCATGGAGGGGTCTGAAATTTTCATCTTAGGTGCATGTCCACTGTGAGAGAAATAATCTAAAAAAAAAAAAAAACATCCGGAAATTACAATGTATGATTTTTTAAAATAATTTATTTGTATGTTACTGCTGCAAATAAGTATTTGAACACCTACCAACCAGCAAGAATTCTGGCTCACACAGACCTGTTAGTTTTTCTTTAAGAAGCCCTCTTATTCTGCACTCTTCACCTGTATTAATTGCACCTGTTTGAACTTGTTACCTGTATAAAAGACACCTGTTCACACAATCAATCACACTCCAACCTGTCCACCATAGCCAAGACCAAAGAGCTGTCTAAGGACACCAGGGACAAAACTGTAGACCTGCACAAGGCTGGGATGGACTACAGGACAACAGGCAAGCAGCTTGGTAGAAGATAACAACTGATATGATTATTTATTAGAAAGTGGAAGAAACACAAGATGACTGTCAATCTCCCTCGGTCTGGGATTCCATGCAAGATCTCACTTTGTGGGGTAAGGATGATTCTGAGAAAGCTCAGAACTACACAGGAGGACCTGGTCAATGACCTGAAGAGAGCTGGGACCACAGTCACAAAGATTACATTAGTAACACATGATGCTGTCATGGTTTAAAATCCTGCAGGGCAGCAAGGTTCCCCTGCTCAAGCCAGCACATGTCCAGGCCCATTTGAAGTTCACCAGTGACCATCTGGATGATCCAGAGGAGGCATGGGAGAAGGTCATGTGGTCAGATGAGACCAAAATAGAGCTTTTTGGAATCATCTCCACTTACCATGTTTAGAGGATGAGAACAACCCCAAGAAAACCATCCCAACCGTGAAGCATGGGGGTGGAAACATCATACTCTGGGGGTGCGCTTCTGCAAAGGGGACAGGACGACTGCACCATATTGAAGGGAGGATGGATGGGGTCATGTATTGCGAGATTTTGACAAACAACCTCCTTCCTTCAGTAAGAGCATTGAAGATGAATCATGGCTGGGTCTTGCAGCATGACAATGACCCCAAACACACAGACAGGGCAACTAAGGAGGGGCTCCGTAAGAAGCATTTCAAGGTCCTGGAGTGACCTGGCCAGTCTCCAGACCTGAACTCAATAGAAAATCTTTGGAGGGAGCTGAAACTCCAAACCTGAAAGATCTAGAGAAGATTTGTATGGAAGAGTGGACAAAAATCCCTGCTGGAGTGTGTGCAAACTTGGACAAAAACTACAGGAAATGTTTGACCTCTGTAATTGCAAACAAAGGCTACTGTACCAAATATTAACATTGATTTTCACAGGTGTTCAAATACTTATTTGCAGCAGTAACATACAAATAAATTATTAAAAAAATCATACATTGTGATTTCCTGATTTTTTTTTTTTTTTTTTTTTTTTAGATTATGTCTCTCACAGTGAACATGCACCTAAGATGAAAATTTCAGACCCCTCCATGATTTCTAAGTGGGAGAACCTGCAAAATCACAGGGTGTTCAAATACTTATTTTCCTCACTTTATGTTTCATACTTCAATTACATCAGTCATTACAAGATACAAACAGTGTGGTACTGTATGGTAAATCTGTGTGGAACAGGCAGTTCTCAAAATCTGAGTGAATAGCGAGGAAAGCCACCAAGACACATATGACAACTCTGAAGGAGTTGTAGGCTTCTGTGTATGTTATTGGAGAGACTGTGCAGAGGACAAATTTGGCCTGTTGCATCACCACTCACAAGTTCTTGGTACAGCTGAACAGAGAAGAAGCTTCACAAAAAGGAAGAGCTCATATCTAGGCTTGAGTCTTCCATATGCCTCCCAGCAAACTGCAGGTGAACTTTCCAGTCTGATTTTTTCCAGAAAGTGCTTCTCTTCTCCACTCTGGTGATACAAAATAACAAAATGTGCCCCATTCCCAGATTCTCTAATTGCAACCTGAGAAGAATGCAACTTTTTCAGTTGTCATGCATGCCTTGGTGGCTTCCCTCACCAGTCTCCTTTTTGTGCAGTCACTCTGTTTTTGAGAAATGCCTACTCCAGACAGATTTACCATAGAGTACCACACTGCTTGTATTTTTTAATGACTGACGTAAATAAAATACGAGACATGTTTGGTGACTAGGAAATGTACATGTATCCATCTCCTAACTGGAAAACAGCCAGTAAAATGGACAATTTACTTTTGTTACACAAAACGGGGTTGTTACTTGTGCAACCCATCATCTTGTTTTTGATATTTATATTTAATATATCAAGTCTTGCTTTCAGTTTGAGTTCAAAGAGGATAATTTTTGAAATTTTAATTTAGAGAATCCTAATTGACTTTTTGTGTTTGAAATAACATAAACAAATTAAAATGGATAAAAGCCCAAGTGGGTGAATACTTTTGCAAGCGACTGTATGCTGAGTATCTGTGGATCATTTATGAGGATTATCCTGTTCCTGTCTAATAATACATTTGAATTAAATTTGACAGTGTTGCACAAAACTACTTTGTGATGACTCGCAGAACATTTGGAGTCGATGAGGGTGCACGTATTGGTTACCTTGTTGGTTGTCTCCATGATGGTGAACTCTACAATGTCAAATTTTGCAATGCCACGCTGCATTCAAAGACAGAAGGAAAGCTATTCAGAATGCATATACACAGTGTGTGTGTGTATATATATATATATATATATATATATAAATATATGTGTGTGTGTGTGTGTGTGTGTGCTTGTTGTATAGTGTATGTCAAATAATCACTTTGTGTCATCAGAACTCACCTGTATTTTGGCTCGGGCCACGTTCGTCAGAGAAAAAGTTTTGCCCATCGCATAGTCATTGTTGAACTTCTTCAGGCATCCAGCCACAGTTCTCTGAATGCTTGGGTCTGTCACGCTAACTAAAATCGGACAGTCTGGACATCGCCTCAAAATTGCTCTTGGAGGAACTGCAGATGGAAAAATTGTTTCACATCGCAAATCATTCATCTTCATTTAGATGCAACAACATGGTTCACCAACATTTCTATTTTCCAATCACATGGCTTTTCTGATGGTTTCATGCAGTATGGGTATCATACTTCATCTGGATTAGTGAACTGAATGATCATGACGGCACCAGCTTTTCTCCTGGAATTCACCCACCGTCCACATTTGCCATTCCTTCCTGCTCTGATGCAAACTGAGGTGGTTGGTCGTGCCAGTGTCTTTGGAAGGGAAAGAAGGTCTTGGTGCTTCCTGTCTGATGGCTGGATGCCTTTGGTACAAGATCTTTTCAGAGCATCCTTGGGTTTCACTGGTTTTACTTTGTGTCAAATGAGCGATTACTTAAAGAGACGCAGATGAGGAGTGCCACGTGCATCGTGAGAGAATGTTAGCATGATCCAGCATGCACGTGCCTCAGTACTGATGACTCCATCATATGGAAAACACCAAGGGCACGGCCACAGATGCAGTGCATACAGAAAGTATTCACAGCCCTTCACTTTTTCCACATTGTTTTTTTTTGGAATGTTACAATCTTATTCTAAAATGGGTGAAATTCTTTCTTTTTTTTTTGGTCAAAATTTTACACACAATACCCCATAATGACAATGTGATTTTTTTTTTTTAGATTTTTGCAAATTTATTAAAAAGCTCAAAGAAGCTCAAAATTAAGCTCAGGTGCCTCCTGTTTCCACTGATCATCCTTGAGATGTTTCTACAGCTTAATTGGAGTCCACCTGGGGTAAATTCAGTGGATTGGACATGATTTGGAAAGACACACAACTGTCTACACATAAGGTCCCACAGTTGACAGTCAGAGCACAAACCAAGAATGAAGTCAAAGGAATTGTCTGTCAACCTCCAAGACAGGATTGTCTGGACGGATAAATCTGGGGAAGGGTACAGAAACATTTTTGCTGCTCTGAAGGTCCCAATGAGCACAGTGTCCTCCATCATCCATAAATGGAAGATGTTTGGATTCACCAGGACTCTTCCTAGAGCTGGCTGTCCGTCTAAACTGAGTGAACGGGGGAGAAGGGCCTCAGTCAGGGAAGTGATCAAGAACCCAATGGTCACTCTGTCAGAGCTCCAGCATTTCTCTGTGGAGAGAGGAGAACCTTTCAGAAGGACAACCATCCCTGCACCAATCAGGCCAGTATGGTAGAGTGGCCAGACGGAAGCCACTCCTTAGTAAAAGGCACATGGCAGCCCACCTGGAGTTTACCAAAAGGCACCTGAAGGACTCTCAGACCATAAGAAACAAAATTCTCTGGTCTGATGAGACAAAGATTGAACTCTTTGGTATAAATGCCAGATGTCATGTTTGGAGGAAACCAGGCACCATCTCTACAGTGAAGCTGGTGGAGGCAGCATCATGCTGTGGGGATGTGTTTCAGCAGCAGGAACTGGGAAACTAGTCAGAATTGAGGGAAAGATGAATGCAGCAATGTACAGATACATCCTGGATGAAAACCTGCTCCAGAGCGCTCTTGACCTCAGACTGGGGCACGGTTCATCTTTCAACAGGACAATGACCTTAACCACACAGCCAAGATATCAAAGGAGTGGCTTCAGGACAACTTTGTGAATGTCCTTGAGTGGTCCAGCCAGAGCCCAGACCTGAATCTGATTGAACATCTCTGGAGAGATCTGAAAATGGCTGTGCACCGATGCTCCCCATCCAACCTGATGGAGCTTGAGAGGTGCTGCAAAGAGGAATGGACCAAACTACCCAAAGATAGGTGCACCAAGCTTGTGGCATCATATTCAAGAAGACTTGAGGCTGGAATTACTGCCAAAAGTGCATCAACAAAGTATTGAGCAAAGGGTGTGAATACTTGTGTACATGTGATTTCTTGTTTTTTTTTATTTTTAATAAATTTTCAAAAAAAACCAACAACTTTTTCATGTTGTCATTATGGGGTGATGTGTGTAGAATTTTGATGGACAAAAAAATAAATCTCCTCCATTTTAAAATAAGGCTGTAACATAACAAAATGTGGGAAAAGTGAAGTGTTGTGAATACGTTCTGAACGTACTGTACATGGCTACTTCTGGAGTTGGGGATCGGCTGGTGGTGCACCTGGGTGCGCTGACTGTTCCTGTTGTTAATGCGGTAAATGAAACTGCTGATTTTGCAAACTGGTGTTGTTCTCTGTTCAGGGGTCCTCAGCTGTGTCCTTACTTGCAGGAGCAGTTGAAACTAAATTCTTCTTGTTACTTACTTGGTCTGATTATACAGTCGTATTTGTAGAGGCGCACGACTCTTTGAGGCTTGTTGATGAAGAAGGTTGCTTTGCACTGCCCATAAACCTGAAAAGATAAATAAAGAAAGACACATTTTTTTTTTTAGATGATACTTATTTTTTTGCTGGGCCTACGTCATTGTCTAACTCACCTTCATTCTGGTCTGACTACCAAATAAACAGTACAAATAGATGTAATTACTCACACCACAAAAGAGAAGAGGATGGAGGTTTTTGACATCACCAAATTTGTTTTTGTCCAACATATCTCAAAATGTATAAAACATTTCAATGAGACTGTGTTTAGGGGCAATCCTTTGGTCAGGGAAGAACAGAATCAATTGTGTGTGTGTGTGTGTGTGTGTGTGTGTGTGTGTGTGTGTGTGTGTGTGTGTGTGTGTGTGTGTGTGTGTGTGTGTAGGGCAGACCCACTACATTTGGCTCATTACTACCACTGGGGGGAGCAAATGCTTACTATATTTTTTCTGAACGCTTTGGTAGAATGGTAAATGGACTGCATTCATATGGCACTTTTCCATCTGCATCAGACGCTGAAAGCACTTTACAATAATGCCTCACATTCACCCCAATGTCAGGGTGCTGCCACACAAGGCGCTCACTACACACTGGGACCAACTAGGGGATTAAGGACTTTGCCCAAGGGCCCTTCATGATTTTCCGGTCAGGCTGGTATTTGAACCAAGCATCCTCTGGTCTCAAGCCCAACGCTTAACCACTAGACCATCACCTCCCCAATGTTTGGCAAATTTAAGAAGACTCATGACCACAGTTGGTATGATAAGTACATTTATCTTCAAAATCAGGTTCAGTATAAAAAGAAACAGGCACAGTCTGATTTTCTCAGAAATAAAGTTGATGACTTCAGAAACAACCCTAAACTCGAGCACCGTGGGCATAGAGCACAAACCTCCGCCAACTCTAGTTTCCAATTCCACAAATTTTTACCTTGGAAAAAAGTTTCAAGGTCAAAGTCCTTTTTTTTTGCTTAATGCAAGAATATTTGGGTAGATTTTAGATTATTTGGTTTATTTTGAGAGGGACAGTTTTTGTAGTGAAAGAACTTTGATCTTTTTTTGACAGAGTTATGAATTTTTGAAAATGAGTTCAATGTTAAACATAGGGATTTTTCCAATTTTCCAAGATTTTTCCTGACTTTAATCTATGACCTTGAGAAGTGAGTCAGTTGGTGCCTATCAGGACATGAATCTTCAGTAAAAAATTCATAAGATATATGAAAAACAACAAGAGAGACAACCAGGTGCGATAACATAACCTCCTCCAACTTCACTGGCCAAGGTAAAAACTAGTAAATACTCAAAAACCTTGGGAGGTCAATGCAATGTTGCACTGAGTCTGGAAATACTGGTCTGAATATTGAAGGAACTATTACATTTAACAAGTCTAAAGTAGCCGAGCAGTTCAATCAATTTTTTGCGACCATCACCTCTACACTCGTCAACAAGCTTCCACCTGCAGCTGGCAAATGTGGGTTAACTCATATTAAGCAATATTATAGGTCCTTTTAATGTTCCTACGGATGTTTTAAACCTGCAGAGGTTGCAGAGGGTGCAGTACTTAAGATCAACTCTGATCTAAGTCAAAGCAAGGCGACTTGGTTTGTTTGGACCAGTTGTCACCCAGATTTGTAAAAGATGGTGCAAAGCTCATTGTGTCTCCTATTACATGTATTCTGCACCTTTCCTTTTCATCAGGAAGTATTCTGGATGGCCCAAACATGGATTGGGTGATGCCTATTTATAATAAAAATCATAAATTAGATACAAGTAACTACCAATAACAAAAATATTTGAGAGAGTCGTTTGCATCCAACTGGATGAAAATCTCACAGTTCATAAGCTTTTACACGAATATCAATCAGGTTTCACATCTGCTTATTCATCTAAACCGTGTTTAGCCAATCTCACTGTTTATACCAAAATGGAGCAAGATGAAGGCCATTATACAGGAATGGTACTCCTTGACTTAGGCTTTTTGGATCCTCTTACAGAAACTTGAGGCGTTAGGATGTAACGAATCAGTCATGAACTGGTTTTGGTCCAATTTATCAAAGTGAGTCAGTCAGACAGTCAAGCTATTTTTTGTGAAACTTACTTTTGAGATGTTTTGATGAAGTTTGCTGACTCAGCAGCCACAATTCAGTGCTTTATTTATTTATTTTGACATTAAAAACGACACAGAAAAAAAATCTTCTGCTTCAAATCTGTCATACTTCACCACTCATCCCGGTGGTGTCTTCAGTCTTGATAAGATTTTACAAATTCCATAAAATGGCAAAACAACTTGGAAAATCAAAACTTGACCCAATCAGTGGACATTGTACGTGGATGACTAAGAATCTTTATAAATTTAGCTTAACAACCACCCCTGGGTGACCCCCGAGCTGAATGTCCTGATGAACCAGAAGAAGAGGGCTTCAACTCGGGAGACAGAGAGGAGCAGCGTAGAGTCCAAGAGGAACTCCAGTGGAGGATCCGGGCAGCCAAGAAGGAGTATGGAAGGAAGATGGAGGAGCAGCTGGCCCAGAACAACGTCAGGGACGCGTGGAGAGGCCTCAAGACCGCCTCCGGATTTGGGCAGGGTGCCAGCAGGACTGCAGATGGAGATTCTCGGTTTGCAGAGGAGCTAAACAGCTACTTTAACCGTTTTGGCTCCTCCACGCCTGCCCCCCTGCCTGCTCCAGGCTCTCCACACGTCTCCAGCAGCCAGTCCACCAGTCCCTCTGATCCCCCACCTTCTTCCCCCTGGTCACCCCCACTGCATCCCGGACATTGTCCCTCCTCTCCCCGGACTGTATTCAGTGCCAGCCCACCCGAGCTTACACCTCAGCCCCCCCCCAACCTCACTGTGATTTCGACTGAGGTGAGAGGCCAGCTCCTGTGGCTGAAGCAGAGGAAAGCAGCATGACCTGATGGGATCTCCCCGAGGCTGCTGAGGACCTGTGCAGATGAGCTCTGTGAGGTCCTCAGCCACATCTTCAACATGAGCCTCAGCCTGGGGGTGGTCCACACCCTGTGGAAGACCTCCTGTATGGTCCTGGTTCCCAAAACACCGCATGCCAAGGAACCAGCCCATGACAGACCAGTTGCCCTGACCTCCCACCTCATGAAGACCATGGAGCAGCTCGTCCTGTCTCACCTCCGCACTGTGGTGAGCGACATCCTGGACCCACTGCAGTTCACCTACAGGCCCAACATCAGGGTGGATGACGCTGTATCTACCTGCTGCAGCAAGTGCTCACCCACCTGGAGACCGGCGGGAGCACTGTGAGAGACATGTTCTTTGATTTCTCCAGCGCGTTCAACACCATCAGACCGGCGCTGCTGCGGGGGAAACTGGAGGACGCAGGTGTGGATGGACATCTCACCGCCTGGACCATCGACTACCTCACTGACCGCCCGCAGTACGTGTGGCTGCGTGGCTGTCAGTCTGAGGTGGTAAGGTACAGCACCGGGGCTCCCCAGGGCACCATCCTCTTGCCTTTCCTCTTCACCCTCTACACCTCAGACTTCACCTACAACACAGACAGCTGCCATCTCCAGAAGTTCTCTGATGACTCCGCCATTGTGGGTCGTGTGTCTGAAGGGAACGAGCTGGAGTACCGGTCAGTCATCACAGACTTCGTGGACTGGTGTGAGCGCAACCACTTGTGTCTCAACACCAGTAAGACGAAGGAGATGGTGATCGACTTCAGGAGGAAACCACCACCTCACCCACCGGTGAACATCCAGGGGGAGGACATAGAGACCGTGGACAGTTTCAAGTACCTGGGTGTTCACCTCAGTAACAAACTGGACTGGACTCACAACACTGATGCCCTGTACAAAAAAGGTCAGAGTCGCCTCCACCTCCTGAGGAGACTGAGATCCTTTGGAGTGCGCAGGCCTCTGCTTAAGACCTTCTACGACTGTTGTAGCCTCTGCTCTCCTCCATGCTGTCGTCTGTTGGGTCCCGGGCAGCACAGAGCGGGAGAGAAAGAGACTGAATAAGCTGGTCAGGAAGTCCAGCTCTGTCCTGGGCTGTCCTCTGGACTCTCTGGAGGAGGTGGCTGAGAGGAGGGTGTTAGCCAAGTTCAAATCTATCATGGACAATTCCTCTCACCCTCTGCACCGGACTGTAGTGGAGCTGAGCAGCTCCTTCAGTGACAGACTGAGGCACCCTCAGTGCAAGAAGGAACGATATCGCAGGTTGTCCCTCCCTGCTGCTGTTGGGCTGTACAATAACACTGTGAAATAACCACATGCAATAATATGTCCACAAATCATGTGCAATAACAACTCGTTTACAAATCCCAGCACTAATGTCACCTTATCACATCTAAATTCCACTTCACATATTGTAAATAAGATGCTCCTATTTTTTTTGCAATTCCAATCGTGTTTATATATGCATATGTACTTATATATATATATATATATATATATATATTCTATTTCTACCTCATTTTCTCATTTCATTGTATTATTACAAGTATTATTATTGCTTATCCTTGCACACGCTGTTTGATGCACATTTTCCTCGCACCCATCTTGTGTGTTTTTTTAAGAGTTGACGTAACATGTGAATTTCTCCACTGTGAGATCAATAAAGTCTTAGCTTATCTTAATGGCAATAATTTACAGTTATTTCTTTGAACTGTTCTTTTTCTGAGGCACAGTGACCGCAGCATAGACTTTTGACAGAATTTTTATTTTTTTTTGTGAAATTGAAAGGTGTGTGTGTGTGTGTGTGTGTGTGTGTGTGTGTGTGTGTGAGATTACTAACCGGCATGTCACTGTCAGCACGAGCTGTACAATTCTTCCAGTCCGCTTTGGTGAAAACATGAGCCGTTGTCTCCTGAACATCCAGAGTCAAGTAGTAAATTATACCATTGTCTCCCTGCAACAAATATGAGTATAAACAAATAAGAAGGTAAATATATAGTTAAAAAAAGCAAAAGCCAAAGCATGTGTATCAGTCTCTGTCCATGTGTGAGTGGCAAATGAGTTACGTTTATGTCAGTTTCTGTCCGTGTGTGCTGGAGTTACAGAAGATAAGAAAGAAGGCAGCTGAATGGTTCACCAAGGCCGTAGAAATTCTTCCTTTGCAAGGTGTGTATTTGTTCCGAGATGTTATCCAATTTGCGTCTGAGTTCAAGGGTTAACGCAGTCTGAGAATGTATCGCCTCGCCCAACTCATTAATCATGACGGATAGGTGAAGGGGTCGTGGTTCTGGTGACAGCCGTCTTGCCAATTCTCTGGTAGGTCAGGGCAGCACATAAACCAATAAGTACCAGCCCTCCTACGATAAAACCAAATATAAATAGATATTCAATGTCCTCCACAGAGAATGGCACCAAGCATGCGACACGCCATTTCTCCCAGGCATCAAGAACATAGCCCATGGGGTAGGTTCCATCTGGGCACACAGGGTCCCCCGGCCCTGATTTCCTTGTTGAAAAAATGGTGTCAATAGGGTTCAGACACCAGCTGATCAATTCCATGGTTAATCCAATATAGTTTGAAGAATTCACAGTCCAGTGAAGTAGGGACTTGAAGGTTGCAGCAGAGATAGAGGAGAGAGGAGGAGATGCGACTGCCCTCGCCGGAGTCCCAAGCAGAACCCACCGAATTCTACCCCCCTGAATAGGTCATTAGTCAATGAGCAAAACCACTAACCAAGAAATAAATCATCAAAACCACTGCAAACACTGTTTCAAACCAGCTCTGAACAAACAGAAGTCTCACATGTGTGTTCATCTGGCCAAAATAAATTGGTTTAAACTTTTCTACAACAACAGACATGTTGAATGCATTTCAAAGCCACTATCACAGATCCTTTGTTCCCGTGGCCATCAGACTTTGTAACACCTCCGTCAGTGGGACACAGTTAATGAATGTTTATGAGTGCAATGGTAGGAAGGTTTGCAGGAGTTTAAAGGTGAAATGCTCTATTTATCAACAAATTAAAATATTTCCATTGTATGAATAGAAAAGACTCATTATTTGTTTTATATGACACCTACATAGATCAAGAAAAGTTCATGTGCTGTAAGTAGCTTGCTCCTATCATGGATGCATTTTTACGAAAACATAGCGGACTTGTTCAAGTAAAATGAAATGTATGGGACTAAAATGAATAATAAATGGAACCAAACTGCACAAAAAGAGTTACGGGATACCTGAATTTCACCAAAAAAGTGAATAAAATACCCATCTATCCACAGAGTTTGGTAAGAACACTTTGAAATGTAATCAGTTAATGAATATCAAATGCAACACAATATAATCAGAATACTTTTAGATTACTTACAATGTAATCTGAATATTTTTTTTTAAATATATCAATTACTGAAAGACGATGCACTGCATATGAAAAATCGAAGGAGCATATACGAGGTCTGTCAATAAAGTATAGGTCCTTTTTATTTTTTCAAAAACTATATGGATTTCATTCATATGTTTTTACGTCAGACATGCTTGAACCCTCGTGCGCATGCGTGAGTTTTTCCACGCCTGTCGGTGACGTCATTCGCCTGTGAGCACTCCTTGTGGGAGGAGTCGTCCAGCCCCTCGTCGGAATTCCTTTGTCTGAGAAGTTGCTGAGAGACTGGCGCTTTGTTTGATCAAAATTTTTTCTAAACCTGTGAGACACATCAAAGTGGACACCGTTCGAAAAATTAAGCTGGTTTTCGGTGAAAATTTTAACGGCTGATGAGAGATTTTGAGGTGATACTGTCGCTTTAAGGACTTCCCATGGAGCGAGACGTCGCGCAGCGGTCCCAGGTCCCAGACCTCTGTTGGAAGCCTTAAGGACAAGTTGGAACATGTCCAGCTGTTAAACAATTTCTCATATACTCACTCCACTGAAAGCCATCAAAAGCCGCCTGGATTTTACAAATGGTTATCAACACGGAGGTGTTTTTCCTGTGCTGCCGCACCGCGCCGGCTGCGTCCCGACGCGCGGACCCGTCCGCACGTCTTTCATTAAAAAAATCTCCTTTAACAGTGGAATATCCAGATAAAATGCTGAAACCGAGTTCTTCTGAAACTTCTCTGTTCTCTCACGACGTCCTGGATCAATAGAGCCTGAAATGTGGAGGTTTTCAGCTTGAAACAGGCTGACGACGGCGCCTGAGAGCGCTGAGTGACGTCTCGCACCGTGGGAAGTCCTTAAAGCGACAGTATCACCTCAAAATCTCTCATCAGCCGTTAAAATTTTCACTGAAAACCAGCTTAATTTTTCGAACCGTGTCCACTTCGATGTGTCTCACAGGTTTAGAAAAAAATTTGATCAAACAAAGCGCCTGTCTCTCAGCAACTTCTCAGACAAAGGAATTCCGACGAGGGGCTGGACAACTCCTCCCACAAGGAGTGCTCACAGGTGAATGACGTCACCGACAGACGTGGAAAAACTCACGCATGCGCACGAGGGTTCAAGCATGTCTGATGTAAAAACATATGAATGAAATCCATATAGTTTTTGAAAAAAATAAAAAGGACCTATACTTTATTGACAGCCCTCGTATATTCCTTTTTTTGAATGAGAAAAAATATAAATTAAGTTATAAATTAAGTGCTTAGAAAATAGATGTATGGATGGATATTTGTGGTTGTCACCATTGCTCCAGTGTTCTGTATGAAGTATGTCATTTCCAGTAATTGTTAGTTACGACATATTATTTATTTATTTTTCTTTTTTTAGGATGAGCATTTAATTTTTTTTTCCATTTTGTTCTATCTTCTGGGTGACCATTTATTTTTATCATCTATCTATCTATCTATCTATCTATCTATCTATCTATCTATCTATCTATCTATCTATCTATCTATCTATCTATCTATCTATCTATCTATCTATCTATCTATCTATCTATCTATCTATCTATCTATCTATCTATCTATCTATCTATCTATCTATCTATCTACTGTCAGGTTTCAGCCCTGATCTGGGTTATGGTTTTATTTTTCCCCCTTTCTTTGGCCCTCTGTCTGCCCTGGCCTTGATTTATTAGTGTTTTATTTTTTGTCACTTGTTTATTCTCTATTTTGTTTTGTTTTGCCACTTTGTATCCTTATTACTTTTCATACTTTACGATACGATACGATACACTTTATTATCCCCTTAGGGAAATTTGTGTTGGACTCATGCTAAGTGCCTTTACAAAAGGAAAACAAACAAATACAAGTAAAAACACAACCACATCTATAACAAATTAACATCACAGGAAATCAAGAGAAACACCATAAGTGTTTCTTAAAAATGTCTGTGGACATTTTTAAGTCAAGACTCAAAACCTATTTTTATTCTCTTTCTTATGGATAGTTTTTATCTTTATTTGTTTTATTCTTTTACTTCTGTTTTTATTTATGTATTTGAATTTTTTATTCATTTTTAATTATTTATTCAATTTTATGTTGACTTGTTTTATGTAAGGCGCCTTGAGACGGCTTTTGCTGTGATTTGGCACATTATAAGCTAATTAAATTAAATTAAATTAAATTAAGTGTTGCACAATTCCGGTTTTAGACATTATTGTTTAGCAATTTGATAGACATGGGGACGAATGAATTTTTGAGTCTATTCAGTCTGCTCCGAGGGACTCTATACCTTCTCCCAGAGGGAAGGAGAGTGTACTCTGTGTGGAGGACATGAGCTGTATCCGTCAGTATCCTCTGAGCTGCTTTCAGAACAGAGGATACTGAGGGACTGATATTGTTTCTTTCCAATTATCTTCATTGCATTGTCAATTTGTCTGTTAAGTTTTGTTTTAAGTTTTACAGAGAGGTTGCCGTACCAGGCAGTCATGCCATATCTGACTAGGCTCTCTAGAACTGCCTGGTAAAACAACAACACTATTTTTTGATTGACTCCATACAAACGAAGTCTGCGGAGGAAGTAGAGTCTCTGATGGAGTCGAGAACACAGACTATCCACATGTACAGTCCAGCTGAGAGTGTTGTCTATGTGCAGCCCCAAGTACTTGTATGAGCTGACCTGGTCAATAGGAGTACCATGTATGACCACAGGAGTATGGTCATACTCCATAGCCACGGTTGAGTTCTGTTCTTGTTTTGTTCAGCCAGTCTGTGTTTTCATTGTTTATCATGAGTTTATCACTTGTATATTTTGTTCTTCTCATTTGTGATATTATCAGTTATGTTGTAGTATCAGGTTTTGTTTTCTGTTAATCACTTAGTCTCTGTTTTACTTATAGTTTGTTTAGTCACTTAGTTTTTAGTCTTAGTTCCAGTTTAGTTTTGTCTTAGTGTTTATTTTCTTATTGTTCTCTTATCAGTTTCAATGCAGTTTTGTTTGTTTTCTGATGGTTCACTTTTCACTTCTGTTCCAGTTTGTATTGCAAGATTGTGTTTTCTTTGTGTAGTCACTGATTGTACTCTCTGTTGTCATCTTTAGAAATGCTTTCCCTTCTCACTTACCTGTCTCATCCTGTCTTTGCCTCTTTCATGCACTTACACTCTTGCACCTGCCTGTTTCGTCTTTGTCTTTGTCTGCCTCTTTCATGCACTTACACTCTTGCACCTGCCTGTTTCATCTCTGTCTTTGTCTGCCTTTCATGCACTTACACTCTTGCACCTGCCTGTTTCATCTTTGTCTTCGTCTGCCTTTCATGCACTTACACTCTTGCACCTGCCTGTTTCATCTTTGTCTTCATCTGTCTCTTTCATGCACTCACACTCTTGCACCTGCCTGTTTCATCTTTATCTCTATCTGCCATGTTCACTCTCTCTCTCTCTTGCCTCTCTTTTCCCCTCTTGGATTCACCTGACCACACCTCCTTTCCAAATCCTTCTCCCACCACGTGCATCTCATCATCCATTCACCACCTTTCCTTATTTAAACTGATTCTATTCTCTTCTTCCCTGCTCGTTTGTTGACTAAAGCCTGGTTCACATGGCAGGATTTTAAAATTATCTTTAGTCTCCAAAACCTGAGAGACCACACATATGAAGATAGAAAATCATGGATCTAACAGGTTTGGTCGTACAATGTGTGGTGTTCAGCCACACGGTAAGAACAACAACACCACACACGAACAGATTTCACACACAGACATTCTCAGCTCAGACAGGAAATCTCGCAAAATCTCTCGAGATGAAACGTGACTTCAGAGTAAACAAATGGAGGTACTTTGTGGACTGTTTAAAACAGAGGGAAAAACAGTACAAAAAGAAAAAGAAAAGGTGTTCTTTAAAGGAGTGGAGACAGCGCGACCACCGGACTACTCTGGTAAGTCAGAACAGCTGTTTTGATTTTAATTTCTGCTCTGTATGTCCGTCACATCGCTTTCTGATTGGCTGTACGTCACATTCAGCAGGCTGCGTGCTCGTTTTGGTCAGAGGACACCACACGCTGCGATATCGGGCCAAAAAAATCCAACATGTTGAATATCCCCGATTTGCGATCGGAGCGCTCCTGACGTCTTTCCAAGCAGATCAGAGCGCTCTTAATACACCACACACGACAAGAATATCTGATAAGATTATCTTTAGCGTCATCACGATTGTCGGGGCGTCCTTAAGTTTGTCGGAAGGGGAAGATCGGGTCAGATATCGGCCTAATTATCCTGCCATGTGAACCAACTTACCAGCTCTCGTCACAGTTCTGTTGTTTGCCCAGCCATGTATTTTGACCCCTGCTTTGTTTTTTAACCTGCTTTTTGCCTCTGCTCTGATTGCCCGCATACTGAACCCTCGTCCTTGCCTGTTACTTTTGCACTGTGGACTGCTTACCTGTGTACCATACCCTTGTCAGCATTAAAGATCCTACCTTTTTCTACTCGTACGTCCTGCCTGTCAGTCTGCATGTTGTGTCCAGCCTCTGTCAGCGCCTCACTTCCTCTCAGCCTGACATCTATCTATCTATCTGATTTAAAATGCTGATTTTCTGTGTATTTTGGACAGTTTTTTTAAAATAATGGATTAAAAATGATGTTTTTTTTTTTTTAAAAACATGGATAATTGTGAAATAGTACAAAGGAGAAAACAGTCGTTTGTTGCAGTCCGACTCGTCAGCACTCACATATGTCTTGGTGTTGATGTTGGCCAGACGGAGCAGTGTGAAGATATAACCTTCCTGACGATCTTTGTTGATCATGTCGAGGGCCTCTCCTGCGACAGAAATGGCCGCCTCGTCCTTGCACGAGAGGGCCGACGGTTGCACATCGGGTGCACAGTGGACGTGCACGTACACCAACAACAGAGACAAGAGCACAACCTGCTTCATGATGGCAACAGGAATGACCACAGGACACAGTGAAGGACGTGATTTTATACCCCGTTAATGTTCACTGGAGGCTGAGCCCACTCAGGGTCACTGAACTGGGGGTCAGTGACCCTGAGTGGGTTGCAGTGGCAAAGCAAACCCCTGCAGGCAAACATAACCAAGTGACTCATGTCTTCCTAAAACCCACATCGACAAAACACCAGATAAATTTTCGTGCTCGTAGAAGGACACTGTGATTGTTTTAGAACTTTGTTTCCTTTTCTTTTTATGAACTGTCATTATTTGTTTGAATGTTTGTCATTGTGAGGTCTTACAGCAGAATCATTGTTGTCTGCAGTGGAACGCTGTGACAAGACAACGGCAGACGCAGTAACCATCCACCAGAAGCTGCAACTGGTTCTTCTAAAGTGTTAACATTGACGTGTTTGTGCTCACTGTGATATATACAGTCAACGCCAACAACACCAACTAAAAGGAGCACGAGTTAGTCAACATGTGGCTTTCTTATTTGTACTCACCGTTTCTTCATTTAGAAACAATCTACAACAATAAGTTGTCCATAAGGTCAATTGTAAGTTGATTTTTGTTATTTTTGTTATTTTGTTGATCTTATTTTCATCAAAAATGAACTTCTCAAATGAATAAACAGTCGAGACTTTGCCACACACTTGAGCAGGTTTTGTCGCCATCTAGCGGGCAGTGTGAGCATTTCAGCGCTTCTGGTACATTTCCTACTCGACACCCAAAATTCAGTGAAAAAAAAGGCATTTATAAATGTCAGAAATACATGATTTTTTTTTTTTTTGGCACAGAAAGCTTTGACGCCCCAGTACTAATGTATAAAATTTTTTATTTTGACAGTTTTACGGTTGTGGAGTTTTAAGATACAAAAGTTTGCTGGCAGGATGTATGGAAGGGTGAAATTTCTCCTGAAAGGCATAACTTACAGTTGTGAAGAAATTACATTCAGAACTCCTCAAAATAAACCAATACGCACTATGTAGTTTGCAAATACTGAACTGTATTAACAAACTCTGTATTATATTCAAAGCACGGTTACCAGCACTAGTCCCACATTCATGCTTGAAAGTTTTAGTGCACAGCTAGTATTATTTTACAGTGCAAGGGAGGTTATAGGTAGTAGTGATACACTTATAACCACTTTTAGTTAATCAATGTACACTAACCCAAGGTACCTTCATGATTCTCCAGTTTGATCAAGATTTGAGGCAGGGGTTTTTTTGGTCATAAGCCCACCTCTCTAACTCTAAGACCTTAAAGTCCAAGTTAGCAGCCAGTGATTTATGTGTTACTTGAAGACGCTTCTCATAGCTGCACATATAAGCCACTGCAAGTGTATCAACTTAAAAACAAAATAAAGTAGAAATACAATGTAACAATTTAAAAAAAGAAATTTGTGAAGTTATGAGTTTATATCTTTGGACATGTTGTCTTTATTTGGATGAATTTAAATGAAATACAATGCAAAGACTAGAAAAACACCCGTTAGCCTTTTTTGAGTTCCACCATAGTTGTTAGCCTTTTGTTCTTTGGTTTGTGGATTTCTTTCCCCTTGTGGTTCCCCTTTTAGTTTATGTTTGTTTTCTATCAACCCCCAGGGTTCCTTGAGGTTTGTGACACTTTATCTTTGTCAGTTTCTGTGTGTTCGTCGGTATGCCGCTGTCACCCGGTCTCCCCCACAGGTGGGGCACATTTCCAATCACACCACCTGTCGCTCATCTGTTTGTTTGTGTCACCGTTTAGTCCTGCACTGTTCCCCTTTGAGTTTGCCAGATGATTCTTTGTCACTTCTGGTGAGTTTGCTATTCGTGACATCTTTGTATTAACTGCCTTTTATCTAATCATAGTTGTGTGCTGTCTTCCGCTGTCCGCGTTTTTGTTTGAGTTCTACATTTACTCCTGTTGTGCTCATTTGGACACTTTCTGTTTGTGGGACTGGACTTCTAAATCGTAAATAAATCGCCTTTGTTTTCCCTTTACATCCTGTGTGGCTACTGTCTGTATTTTGGGTTATTCTGTAACTGATGACAGAACAGTTTCACAACTCAGAAGGCAGTGGTCATTCACACTGTCAGCAGACTAGAAAACACACAATGACAGAATCAGCCACTGGTCATAAAGGCACTTTTTTCAGATGGTGGCATGACACCATACCCAATAAATTCCAGATGTACATAAAGGAAAAGTTTGGAAGCCTCTGGGTGAACACTTACCCACAATGCAGTTATGCAAGTCAGTTTTCCAACAGGGAGGATTAATAATAAGGGTGTGCATCTCTCCAAACAGTACATGTGATTCTGGAATGATACTTTTTTTTTTATTGTGGATCCAGTTCAATATGATACAATTCTGTCTAACGTTGACACTAATTTTTCCGTGATAACCTAAAGTTACCTTCATCATCTTCTTCTTCCGGCTGCTCCCATTAGGGGGCACCACAGTACATCAATCGTTTCCATCTCACCCTGTCCTCTGTATCTCCCTCTGTCACACCAACCACCTGCATGTCCTCCCTCAGTACATCCATAAACCTCATCTTTGGCCTCCTTCTTCTCCTGCCTGGTGGCTCCACCCTTTGCCTGGCCAATCAGTATAAATCAAATCCTTTTCTCCTTCCTTACTATTCAACATCTTGTACAGCTTACTATATGCCTTGTCCCTAGCCTTGCCACTTCTCTTTTTGCCTTATGCCGCATCTCCTTGTACTCCTGTCTACTTTCTTCATCTCCTACGACTATCCCAATTCTTTTTGCCAACCTCTTTCTCCTTATGCTTTCCCAGACACCCAGTACCTTCCTAACTGTCTCCCTCAGTTGTTGTTAACCTGGGCTTCAACCAATTGGGTATGGAAATTTGATTTGTACTCTTCATGATCATTTCTAGGGTTGGGATGATGAATGAAAAACATTAGTCGATGAGTTGGGTACCATTAGTCATCGACTAGTCGATGACTAAATTTGACATTGAATGAATTCAGCCCATTTTGAATCTTCATCGTGACATTTATTTTCACAAATATGAGCACAAAATCACAAATACAAAAAACAAAAACATTAGCATAAAGACCTGCATTCATTTACTAGGCATAGCTACCTGACTAATTCCCCTGCCAAGGTCCAGCAGGTCTATTCTTTTGAGGGCTAAATTAACTTAAGAAATGTCTTTCGACTAGTTGACTAATAAAAATAGTCGACTAGTCAGATGTTGGCTAGTCATAGTCGACAATTACAACTAGTCATCCCATCCCTCATGATTTTGGCTTGTTTTATGTTGGATGCCCTTCCTGATGAAGTCTACTCATTTATCTGGGCTTGGGGCTGGCATTCAGAATGTGGCTGCACACCCCATGTGGCTGAGTTTTTCTCTGATATATAATCCATTAAAAATGACAAAAATACAGCAGCAGCATTTTTGTGACCAAGACACTGTCAAACCATGCTGATATCTTTGCGGAAGAATGAAGGTCCAAGTCTTCATGTATTGTTGCTTCCTCTCTTACTGTATGGTTGTGAGACTTGATTGGAACCAGTGACCTAAGATGTCTTTGGTACTAGGTCTCTTTGGAGGTTCCTTTGGTACCAGTTGAATGGAATGAGTTTGTGTCAATCGAAAGGTGACTTAGGGAAACTCAGATGAGAAGTATCTCTTGTGAAGGAGCATCAGCTTTGACATTTAGACATGTGACGTGTTTCTCTTTGCATGAACAGCACTCAGGTGTAATAGTGAATACAGCAGTGTGACCCCAGTGGAGAGAACAGACGAAGCTGTAAGCTTTGATTGTACCAAATAAGGCATACCTGGAAAAAGGAAAAAGGTGTAGTTCCTTGTCTGTCTCGTGAGGTTGGCACCAAAAATGAGCTGGTTCCCATTCAAGTCCATGTTAAAATGTCCAAATTTAGAACAGAAATAAATGTGTTTGCAGCCTGGTTCAAAAACGTTTTTGGTCTAAATAGTAAGTTTCCCCAACCATGGCAACTTTAATGGGGTGATTTTTTTCTAACTTCTTAGTTTCAGATGTTTTAAACCATTAAATTATGCATAATTTGGGGTGTGGTCACTTTGAGTGACAGCTCGCTGAATTGAGACTTTAGACTCAGAATGCCAGTTACTCAAAGGTCGCTAGCTGTAGCTGCTAGCTGTTGTGGGGTTGTGTCTGTCGCATTGAGCTTTTTATTACAAATATCTGTGATACTTTGGCTTGTTGTGTGGTGAAATATATCAGATCATCAAAGATGTCTGTGCATTAATATTTGTACTGAGTGAAATTGTTGTCTCATTTAATGTTGTATGCTAACTGCATTAGCACATTTAGCAAATACTGATTACTTGATACATTAGGTCACTTTAATGCACAATTACTGAAAAAAATAAGCAGGTCATAATTTTTAATCCTCATGCCAAAGGAAACAGTTTTGTGAACCACCACTCAGTTTCCAACAATATGATGTAATAAACACTGAGGTTAGCTTGTTAGCTTAGCTTGAATTTTGACTCAAAGATGAGGATGTGCTCGGGTTTCCTTCATCTCACACAGATCATGCACAGTGTTGTCCATGTGCCACATCTTTGGCCCTGACATTTGTGTACCCCTATGACTCCTGGAATAGGCACCAGCTCACCTGTGACCCTTAACAGGGCAGCACAGTGTTGTTTGAATCCTGCATGATATCGCTAGATTTGGCCACTTATGGGGACAACCTTTCCGGTTGTGCAATATATACACAAAAATTCACACTGGAAAATGGTGTACCATTTTTGGCTGCAATTACTGAAGCGGTCGTGAAAAGTTTTCGGTTCGGTGGAGAAGGAAAGATGAGGTAAATGTGAGCGGTCATGTCAGTAAGTATTAGCCTACACAGCTAACCAGAGTAGCTGTGTTCTCTCACATGCGAAACCGCCTCAACACGTTTGTGCTCTGGGTTATAAAACAAACTGCAACACATGTCCACTTTCCACCACATCATCACTTTTTCTTTGCATTTTCACTTTGTTTGCATGTAATTTGCCCCAAAACTCAAAGTACAGTGTTTCTGTCCCCGGAAGTAGAGAAATTACATCATACGAGGTCTGTCAATAAAGTAATGGTCCTTTTTATTTTTTTCAAAAACTATATGGATTTCATTCATATGTTTTTACGTCAGACATGCTTGAACCCTCGTGCGCATGCGTGAGTTTTTCCACTCCTGTCGGTGACGTCATTCGCCTGTGAGCACGCCTTGGGAAGGAATGGTCCCGCCCCCTCGTCGGATTTTCATTGTCTGGAAATGGCGGAATAAAAAGGACTTTTTTTCCATCAGAATTTTTTCAGAAGCTGTTAGAGACTGGCACCTGGAAACCATTCGAAAAAATTTATCTGGCTTTCGGTGAAAATTTTACGGGCTTCACAGAGAATAAGGTCTGTTACTACAGCTTTAAGGACCCCTTTAAGGACGCTCGGCGTGCCACGCTCCGAGCTGCGACGACGCGGCACAAGCCGCCGGACCATTTCTAAACGGATGGCTCTGTGGATACGAGACCGTCATGTGCTCTTTCTCTGGTTATCACAAGAGCTGGACATCAGCCATTTTCCGTCAGATTTCACTTTTAACAATATATTTTATCATGGAAAGCCGCGCGGAGGCTTCGTGCATCACAACCGATTCGCTTTGGAAGCGAGACAAAGGAACACCTCCGTTTCGGTGTGTCAGAGGACAAGTTTGGACATGTCTATCTCGGCTTTCAATGCTTACCAGTCCAGTAAGTATCAGTGAAATTGTGGAGAGCTGGACATGTCCAAACTTGTCCTCTGACACACCGAAACGGAGGTGTTCCTTTGTCTCGCTTCCAAAGCGAATCGGTCGTGACGCGCGAAGCCTCCGAAAATTTTCACCGAAAGCCAGATAAATGTTTCAAATGGTTTCCAGGTGCCAGTCTCTAACAGCTTCTGAAAAAATTCTGATGGGAAAAAAGTCCTTTTCATTCCGCCATTTCCAGACAATGAAAATCCGATGGGGCGGGACCACTCCTTCCCAAGGCGTGCTCACAGGCGAATGACGTCACCGACAGGCGTGGAAAAACTCACGCATGCGCACGAGGGTTCAAGCATGTTTGACGTAAAAACATATGAATGAAATCCATATAGTTTTGAAAAAAATAAAAAGGACCGTTACTTTATTGACAGACCTTGTATGCATCATATTTTACTCCTTTAGCGCCCGCCCTCAAATGACACTGTGGTGAACAACTGCAGTAAGCGGTTGAAGATGAGTTTGTTTTGTATCTGCAATGGTAAAATGTCTTTCAAGCATTTTAGGAAGGAATGGCATCAATACAAGCTGGCAAATGCTTTTGCATCCCAACTTTGTTTGGAATGTGTTTCAGACCTTAAGCATACTCCCAGGCACCCTCCAGGATCCTTGTGAGAGTGAAGAGCTGGTCGGTTGTTCCACAACCAGGATGGAACATGCATTGTTCCTCTTCAGTCAGAGGTTCGACTATTGGCTGAACCCTCCTTTCCAGCACCCTGGAATAAACTTTACCAGGGAGGCTGAGTATTGTGATGCCCCTGTAGTTGGCACACACTCTCTGGTCCCCCCCCTTTAAATATGGGGACCACCACCTCAGTTTGCCACTCCTTTGGCACTGTCCCAGACCTCAACGCAATGTTGAAGATCGAATCAATCAATCAACTCAATCAACTTTTTTTTTATATAGCGCGAAATCACAACAAACAGTTGCCCCAAGGCGCTTTATATTGTAAGGCAAGGCCATACAATAATTATGAAAAACCCCAACGGTCAAAACGACACCCTGTGAGCAAGCACTTGGCTACAGTGGGAAGGAAAAACTCCCTTTTAACAGGAAGAAACCTCCAGCAGAACCAGGCCTCAGGGAGGGGCAGTCTTCTGCCAAGACTGGTGGGGCTGAGGGAAGAACCAGGAAAAAGACATGCTGTGGAAGGGGGCAGAGATCGATCACTAATGATTAAATGCGGAGTGATGCATACAGAGCAAAAAGAGAAAGAAACAGTGCATCATGGGAACCCCCCCACAGTCTACGTCTAAAGCAGCATAACCAAGGGATAGTCCAGGGTCACCTGATCCAGCCCTAACTATAAGCCTTAGCGAAAAGGAAAGTTTTAAGCCTAATCTTAAAAGTAGAGAGGGTATCTGTCTCCCTGATCTGAATTGGGAGCTGGTTCCACAGGAGAGGAGCCTGAAAGCTGAAGGCTCTGCCTCCCATTCTACTCTTACAAACCCTAGGAACTACAAGTAAGCCTGCAGTCTGAGAGCGAAGCGCTCTAATGAGGTAATATGATACTACGAGGTCCCTAAGATAAGATGGGACCTGATTATTCAAAACCTTATAAGTAAGAAGAAGAATTTTAAATTCTATTCTAGAATTAACAGGAAGCCAATGAAGAGAGGCCAACACGGGTGAGATATGCTCTCTCCTGCTAGTCCCCGTCAGTACTCTAGCTGCAGCATTTTGAATTAACTGAAGGCTTTTTAGGGAACTTTTAGGACAACCTGATAATAATGAATTACAATAGTCCAGCCTAGAGGAAATAAATGCATGAATTAGTTTTTCAGCATCACTCTGAGACAAGACCTTTCTGATTTTAGAGATATTGCGTAAATGCAAAAAGGCAGTCCTACATATTTGTTTAATATGCGCTTTGAATGACATATCCTGATCAAAAATGACTCCAAGATTTCTCACAGTATTACTAGAGGTCAGGGAAATGCCATCCAGAGTAAAGATCTGGTTAGAGACCATGCTTCTAAGATTTGTGGGGCCAAGTACAATAACTTCAGTTTTATCTGAGTTTAAAAGCAGGAAATTAGAGGTCATCCATGTCTTTATGTCTGTAAGACAATCCTGCAGTTTAGCTAATTGGTGTGTGTCCTCTGGTTTCATGGATAGATAAAGCTGGGTATCATCTGCGTAGCAATGAAAATTTAAGCAATACCGTCTAATAATACTGCCTAAGGGAAGCATGTATAAAGTGAATAAAATTGGTCCTAGCACAGAACCTTGTGGAACTCCATAATTAACTTTAGTCTGTGAAGAAGATTCCCCATTTACATGAACAAACTGTAATCTATTAGACAAATATGATTCAAACCACCGCAGCGCAGTGCCCCTAATACCTATGACATGCTCTAATCTCTGTAATAAAATTGTATGGTCAACAGTATCAAAAGCAGCACTGAGGTCCAACAGAACAGCACAGAGATAAGTCCACTGTCCGAAGCCATAAGAAGATCATTTGTAACCTTCACTAATGCTGTTTCTGTACTATGATGAATTCTAAAACCTGACTGAACCTCTTCAAATAGACCATTCCTCTGCAGGTGATCATTGGCTGTTTTACAACTACCCTCTCAAGAAATCTTTGAGAGAAAGGAAGGTTGGAGATTGGCCTATAATTAGCTAAGATAGCTGGGTCAAGTGATGGCTTTTTAAGTAATGGTTTAATTACTGCCACCTTAAAAGCCTGTGGTACATAGCCAACTAACAAAGATAAGTTGATAATATTTAAGATTGAAGCATTAAATAATGGTAGGGCTTCCTTGAGCAGCCTGGCAGGAATGGGGTCTAATAAACATGTTGATGGTTTGGATGAAGTAACTAATGAAAATAACTCAGACAGAACAATCGGAGAGAAAGAGTCTAACCAAATCCCGCATCACTGAAGCAGCCAAAGATAACGATACATCTTTGGGATGATTATGAGTAATTTTTCTCTAATAGTCAAAATTTTGTTAACAAAGAAAGTCATGAAGTCATTACTAGTTAAAGTAAAGGAATACTCAGCTCAATAGAGCTCTGACTGTCAGCCTGGCTACAGTGCTGAAAAGAAACCTGGGGTTGTTCTTATTTTCTTCAATTAGTGATGAGTAGAAAGATGTCCTAGCTTTACGGAGGGCTTTTTTATAGAGCAACAAACTCTTTTTCCAGGCTAAGTGAAGATCTTCTAAATTAGTGAGACGCCATTTCCTCTCCAACTACGGGTTATCTGCTTTAAGCTACGAGTTTGTGGAGTTATACCACCGGAGTCAGACACTTCTGATTTAAAAGCTCTCTTTTTCAGAGGGCTACAGCATCCAAAGTTGTCTTCAATGAGGATGTAAAACTATTGACGAGATACTCTAACTCCCTTACAGAGTTTAGGTTAGCTACTCTGCTCTGTGTTGGTATATGACATTAGAGAACATAAAGAAGGAATCATATCCTTAACCTAGTTACAGCGCTTTCTGAAACACTTCTAGTGTAATGAAACTTATTCCCACTGCAGGGTAGTCCATCAGGGTAAATGTAAATGTTATTAAAAAATGATTCAGACAGAAGGGAGTTTTCAGGGAATACTGTTAAGTCTTCTATTTCCATACCATAAGTCAAAACAAGATCTAAGATATGATTAAAGTGGTGGGTTGGACTCATTTACTTTTGAGCAAGCCAATAGAGTCTAATAATAGATTAAATGCAGTGGTTTGAGGCTGTCATTCTCAGCATCTGTGTGGATGTTAAAATCGCCCACTATAAGTATCTTATCTGAGCTAAGCACTAAGTCAGACAGAAGGTCTGAAAAATTCACAGAGAAACTCACAGTACGACCAGGTGGACGATAGATAATAACAAATAAACACTGGTTTTTGGGACTTCCAATTTGGATGGAAAAGACTAAGAGACAAGCTTTCAAATGAATTAAAGCTCTGTCTAGGTTTTTGATTAATTAATAAGATGGAATGGAAGATTGCTGCTAATCCTCCGCCCCGGCCCGTACTACGAGCATTCTGACAGTTAGTGTGGACTCGGGGGTGTGGACTCATTTAAAACTAACATATTCCATCCTGCTGTAACCAGGTTTCTGTTAGGCAGAATAAATCTATACGTTGATCATTATTATATCATTTACCAACAGGGACTTAGAAGAGAGAGACCTATGTTTATAGACCACATTTAACTGTTTTAGTCTGTGGTGCAGTTGAAGGTGCTATTATTTTTTTCTTTTTGAATTTTTTTGCTTAAATAGATTTTTGCTGGTTATTGGTGGTCTTGGGAGCAGGCACCGTCTCTACGGATGGGGTAATGAGGGGATGGCAGGGGGAGAGAAGCTGAGAGAGGTGTATAAGACCACAGCTCTGCCTCCTGGTCCCAACGCTAGACAGTCACAGTTTAGAGGATCCAAGAAAATTGGCCAGATTTCTAGAAATGAGAGCTGCTCCATCTAAAGTGGGATGGATGCCGTCTCTCCTAACCAAGACCAGGTTTCCCACAGAAGCTTTGCCAATTATCTATGAAGCCCACCTCATTTTTTGGACACCACTCAAACAGCCAGGAATTCCAAGGAGAACATGCGGCTAAACATGTCACTCCCGGTCTGATTGGGGAGGGGCCCAGAGAAGACAAACAGAGTCCGACATTGTTTTTGCAAAGTTACACACCGATTTAATGTTAATTTTAGTGACCTCCGATTGGCGTAACCGAGTGTCATTACTGCCGACGTGAATTACAATCTTACCAAATTTACGCTTAGCCTTAGCCAGCAATTTCAAATTTCCTTCAATGTCGCCTGCTCTGGCCCCGGAAGACAATTGACAATGGTTGCTGGTGTCGCTAACTTCACATTTCTCAAAACAGAGTCGCCAATAACCAGAGTTTGATCCTCGGCGAGTGTATTGTCGAGTGGGGAAAAACTGTTTAGAGATGTGAACGGGTTGACGGTGTACACGGGGCTTCTGTTTAGGGCTACGCTTCCTCCTCACAGTCACCCAGCTCAGCCTGCTTTCCCGACTGCCCGGGATCTGCCAGGGGGGAACTAACGGCGGCTAAGCTACCTTGGTCCGCACCGACTACAGGGGCCTGGCTAGCTGTAGAATTTTCCACGGTGCGGAGCCGAGTCTCCAATTCGCCCAGCCTGGCCTCCAAAGCTACGAATAAGCTGCACTTATTACAAGTACCATTACTGAGGAATCGAATCAAATCAAATCAATTTTATTTATATAGCGCCAAATCACAACAACAGTTGCCCCAAGGCGCTTTATATTGTAAGGCAAAAGCCATACAATAATCACAGAAAAACCCCAACGGTCAAAATGACCCCCTATGAGCAAGCACTTGGCGACAGTGGGAAGGAAAAACTCCTTTTAACAGGAAGAAACCTCCAGCAGAACCAGGCTCAGGGAGGGAGATATCCTAGAAGAGACGTCTTATCCCTCCACACTCAGAACACTCAAAACCTTCAGCATTTCTGGATGGATCTCATCAACCCCTGGGTCCTTGCCACTGTGGCATTGTTTGTCTACCTCAGTGACTTCCACCAGGAAAATTGATGAAAATCCCCTATCAGCTTCCAGCTCTGCCCGTACTATAGAGGGAAGAGTTCCTCAAAGTGTTCCTTCCAGCTCCAGATTACATCCTCATTTGAGGTCAACAGAGTCCCATCCTTACTGTAGACAGCTTGGATGGTTCCCCGCTTTCCCCTCTTGAGGTGACTCATGGTCCACAGAAGCACCTTGGTGCTGACCGCAAGTCCTTCTTTGTGGTTGCTCCGAAATCCTCCCACCCCCTGTGCTTTGCCTCCCCCAGTAGAGGCTGCTGCCCTTCGGGCCTGTCGGTACCTTGCAACTGCCCCCGGAGTCCTCCAAGATAACATATCCTAGAAGGACTACTTCTTCAGTCGGATGGCTTCCCTGACCACCGGTGCCCCCACGGTGTTTGAGGGTTGCCGCCCCTTGAGACAACTAAGACCTTCAGGCCACAGCTCCCCCCTGCATTTTCAGCAATAGAAGCTTTGAACATTGCCTTTTCTGGTGAATGTGAGGCATTTTGTAAAGCGCCTTGAGCGTCTGATGCAGATGGAAAAGCACTATATAAATGCAGTCCATTTACCATTTAGGGAAAGATTTTCTCAACCTTTTGAACCGCTCATCGATTTCATATGGTTGAAACTGTGGGCACAGGTCCATCAACATCTCCCACCTGAGGTGACCCAACCAACAGAACCCCAATGTTATGCTTTTGAGACTCTGATCCCTGATGATATGAAAAGCCCCGTAGCATGGTCACAGCGAACATCCAGCCGACTGTAGACCCCCTGAATGCCTTATGGCCTCCAGATGCACTGTTGGCTGAGAAGGATACTTTCCTCTGCAAGCTGCCAGAGGACACTAATGAAACAGAGTACTGCCCTCTGGTGGTAGACGGTCTCCATTTGGAAAACACACACATTGCTGATGTAGCTCTGGCTCTTGGTCTGGAAGATCAGATATAAGTCAAAGTCTGTTTGACTCACTGAGCCAATTCAATCCTGACATTTTGTATGCACCACTAGGATCTGTACTCTCAAAACATGCTGAAGGGGATTGAGTCACTCATTCTTAGTCATTCCAGACCTACCACACTCAGTTTATATCAGAGGTGACCTCCTTGTCAGATTGGAAGTACAGGTGAACAGAATCAATCAGGTCCTCTGGTCTCTGACACGAGGACCCCACCTACTCCGATCCAGAGTATCTAAAGTCAGGCCAACTGATCCCTGATGCATGTCAGGTGATGAGTGATGGTCACATCACTATACCCGCCAACCTGAAGAATGCACCGCTCCGCCTCGTGATACATCCGGGACAACGGCTCCAACACCAACAGGTTGTCTCCCAGCCATCCAAGCTTTTCACCAAGTTGGGACTGTCCCTTGAAGCTACCCTTCTGAGCCTCAGAAACTGGACAACTCACTTGGTGGTACATAATCACACTGCCAAAGACATTTTGATTCCTAAAGCCACCCCACTGGGCTGATGACTCAGCACTGACTTTCAGGACATTGAGCTGAACATTCCAGTCCTCTGCCAAGTTCCTCCATTACTTCTCCCCTGTTCACAATGGGGCTGTAGTGTAGCATTAGGTGACAAGAGTGAGTTTTCATGCTAACATTACCCCATTATCATCATGTTATGTGATGCCTGTTAGCACTGTAAAATGCAGCAGCTCTAGCAATTTTTCATGCTAAACTTAGGCTATTAACATACGTTAATAAAATATATATTTTAAGTATTCTTATTTTTGGGACTTTTGGCTATATCAGAGTGGATTTATCCACGGGGATTTCACTAGTGGCCGCACATTTTAATCTATTATCAAAACATGACATGGGTTCACATTCAAGAAAAATGTTAGCACACATTTTACCTAAAAATGACAAGGAAAGACTCTGAGGTGGACTATGTTTTATTGCAATATAGCTAAAACAGAGGACTACGCTGGCTGCTTGAACATTGGATCTTCAGCCATGACATCCTCCAACATGGAGCCTCCAAGCTTAACAGCGGGGCAGCCAGCCGCCGTGGAGGTAGGGAAAGGCAGGATTGTGGATTCTGCTTTTCCAGAGCTATGTGGATCTTGGATGATGGACATCGTAGTTGGCTCGTCAGGGGCTGGAGCATCAGCGACTGCGGCGTCGGGGTCTGCAGCGGGCTGATCAGGAAAGGAGGGGATGACCATAGGCACGTCCACGTCCAAGGCAGGCAGTACCGTCACATTGCCCTCTGGATGGTCATGGTGGGTGGTTTCATGGGGGTGTGTATGATGATGGTGGTGGTGCTCATGGTCATGTAGGTGAGCATGCTTGTGGTCATGGTCCAGTGCGATCTCATGGTCGTGGTCATGGGTTGGCACACTAGCATCGTGGTGGTAGTTGTGATGGTGGTTTGGCGAGTCACCGCTGTGATCTTCTGCCTGTGCATGGTGAGCGTGGACGTGGTCATGGTTGTGGCCATGGTCGTGAGAGTGGTCATGAGCGTGCCTGAATGCACTGCCTGTACTGTGGTCATGAGTGTGATGGTGGTCACTGGTATTACTGTGCTTGTGGACGCTGTCATGATGTTCATGGCTCTTGGTATGGTCGTGCATGTGGTCATGGTTATTGTTTGGGTCATGTGCTTTCGTGTCATTGTGAGGGTGATCAGTTTGTCCACCAAGATTGTGCATCTTTTTCTCATGTTCAGCAGCCTGGAAAAAAGATTACGACAGAATTAGTCACCAAAATACAACAGTTTGCTAATTCTACAATTTTTATGTAAGGCCATCTGGCTGTTCTGTCTAAAAATAACTATCAGCTATTTTTTGGTGCCCCAAAATGTTCAAGAATTAACCTTGCAACTGCAGAGCAGGTATGAGGAGTTGGGACCAATACATAGACCAAGCTTCAAGTTCTGGTTTGACATTTCATCTGCATTGTCCCAAACCCACCCATGTAACTGGTTAGTGGCCTTAGCTGGGAAGTAACCTGGGTCAGACTAGCATCCTGCCCAGATGGGGTTATCCCTTTCACACTATTGTCCCGAGGAATAAACACCAGCACCAACGGGCCTCAGGGTCTATATAGGACTTTCTTCTTACTTTTAACCAAAGTAATACCCTTATTACTACTACCAAGGTGCCCTTAAGCAAGGCTCTTTATCTCCAGTAGGCCCAGTGGTTGACCTTTATGGGATGCTCACCACCCAAGTCACCAAGCCAACACTAAGCTGCAGTAAATTACCAACAGGGGATATTTAATATACACTTGTTCGTTCTTGTTCTTCTTGAATGTGAGGTTTCTCCTCATATGGGGAATCTCCTTTCTGTCTTTCTGAGGAAGCCTAAGCACTCCAGACACAAAAAGTCCCTTTTAAGATGTTCTCCCCTGTGCTATTCTGCCATTTCAAAGATTAGTCAAAGGTAAATTAGAAAAAATTGGTCAAAAAATGTTACTTGCATCAAGGCATGGTAAACATTGAAGAGACAAGATATGGTTTACCTCTGATTCATAGATCTCACACTCCACATTGACTGTATCATTATCATGAATGCCAACAGGACCAACTAGAAACTGCGGATGGTAATGAGAACCCTTGCAGAAACCTTTGTGCTGCACAGAGGAAAACACAATAACAAAGACACAAGAGCGGAGAGGGATTATGCTATGATGACATTTACAAGTCAAAATGAACATGCAAGAAAAATCTCTTGCTTATCATTGATATCAACTCGAAATATTAGACCTTGTTTGCACTATTCTTAAACTTATTCCTGCTCAACACCTCTTTCCTACATGAAGCATTATTTATGAAGAAAGAGATGAAACTGACTGCATGGTAGAGTGACACCAAAGACATGAAATACCACAATTTTGATATCTTTTTGCTTGTTACAGGTTCACTGATGATGAACGGTGTACAGCCAGAGATTAAATATTTTAGTGCAGAGATGCCAGACTTGCATGTCGGTATAGCTTAAAAAGTTATTTCTGAAAGCAATGAAAGGCATCAGTTGCTGATTATGTATGACTTCATCCTATGAGCTTTGTGTGACTTCATTATAAACTCATTCATACACATTCAATCATGAAGTCATTCAATCACAAATATTTTGCTAATCAGTGTATGCTTTTCATCATCCATCTAGGCTTCTTGGTTGTTGAGAGATACAAAAAAAAAAGTTTTTCAGTTCAAGTTTTCCTCGATTTTGACATTTGACTTTTGGCCAAACTACTCCACAATGTAATCACCTCAACATCTCTATATGAACAATATTCCACACAGCTTTCATCCATCTCGGCTTCTTGGTTGTTCAAATCAAGTAAAGTCTGTGAACATGCGCTGGTGCTGTGCTTCACCGTACCCAAACACCATGGAACCGCTTTGGGTCCTGGATAGCAGCCATCCAGGCAGACATTTGATGTGTGTTGCTTGGTTGTTGAGATACACAAAAAGGTTGTTGCCTCCTTCATAAATTCACTGGTTGCCTCTCCATGTTGGTGTGGACCAGCAATCTGTGTCCATCCAGCAATTTCTTTTTTACTAAAATGCATCCAATAAAATGTGTTGTCCACTGCATGTTATCTTTTCCTCTTGTATATTAGGGATTTAAAAGTCCTTGTGTTAAGTAACAACACAGGCTGTGATGTGCACAAGTGCTAAACTGAGCTTTTGTCCATTGTTAAACTTGCCCTCAGGGGAAACACTGTGTTACAAAATGAGTTCCACATACAGAAGAAAAAAAACAAAAAACCTGATATAAATTCTGGTGCAAGCCTGTATATAGAGGGGGTTCAGGAACCCCCGAACCCCCCCCCCGAGAATTCTGCAGATTTTTTCTGCTGATTTTTTTCTGATCTGGATATCAATGTTATGTATTTTCTTTTCATTGATAAAAGCAACAAGCACTAACTGTTACACAGCTATTATCACACACCCTCAAGTTTCAATTTCCTCTGCCAGAGTAATCCCTTAAGTGATGAAAGGGGAAACTGCTAGATAAAATTTCCCATGGGGGTTGAGAATTTTTGCTCCCTGGTCCCTATCCTCCTCTGATATCAAACAGATTAGTAGGCTTCTAAATACCCATGTAGACACACAATTACACTTGTCTGGTTTATAAAAACATGTTTGTATGTATAAGCTGAGAAATAAAGGGAGCTTCTCCTTCGACTTGCAAATACTGTAAAGGTGCAAATATTCGCGTGGGATTTATTATGCGAATTTCGCGAGTTAAACAAGGTCGCCAAATTAAATATCGCTATTTTAATACATAACGTACATATACGTACATATTCATAATGTAAACGCAAATATTAATACCGCTAAATACGAGGTCTGTTAGAAAACTATCCGACCTTTTTATTTTTTGCAAAAACTATATGGATTTGAATCATGTGTGCTTGCATCAGCCAAACTTGAACCTTCGTGCGCATGCGTTATTGCGTCATTCGCAACCGACAGGCAGGTATAAAGTCTGCATTAATGTTATCTTGGTTCTTTCTGGGTGGTTCTTATGGCAACTGATCCAATCCCAAGCAAGGACTTTTATAAAAATGTATTTCCTAAAATGATACATTTGGGTTTCAAATGAAATTTATGTAGCTTTTTACCCCTTGAAATCCTCAAAAAGCTTCTGCTTCGGGGGGCTTTGCCCCCTGAGCCCCCCACGATGGCGTTGCCCCTTGACCCCACCGGGGGCCCTGCGGCCACTGGACCCCCAACTCAAGGATTTGAACCCCCCCTTTCCCCTTTCATTCCTATATACAGCCCTGTGGTGTAACTAGTTTTTTCCTTTTCACACTGCATTTTGTAACAGGTGAAATTTATACTCCAAAAACACAGTAATTAAACATTTTAAGGCACTCCTTAAGAACATGTTTTTAAGTTGATCTAGCAAGTCATATTTGGCAGTTCAGCCGTCCAGAGAAGATTTATTGTCATGATCAGAGGACTTTCCACCAGAGGTTTCTTTAGAAAGTGTTCTATGGTTGTACAAGCCCACTTTCACTTTTACAAACATTATATTAACAGCAACAATTCTGTCTGTTGACCTTTAAGTGATGAACAAAATCCTTCGGTGTAACTCACAGCAAACTCGCAGTCCATAGGTGGACAGTTCTCAGCCGTCAGGTTCTCTGCACTCTTCTTGCAGGTGGTCTCTTGGATGATGTATTCTGCAATGTAAATCTCTGCTATGCCAAACTGAAGACACACACAGAAAGAAACCCTTCACCAAAAATTCTGCACCATTAGATATTCGATCAGCAGCAGCCAACGAGCAGGTGGATCTTGTGGCCGAGTGGCTGATTGATGTTTTGGTATTTGTACGTGTAGAGCTGAGAGCTGACCTGAGCGAGGGCGCGGGAGATATGGTGCAGAGTGAAGTAGTTGGTGTAATTGTCTCTGTGTTGAACTTCTTCAGAGACAGATCAATAGTTTTCTGAATCTCAGGCTTTGCTTGTCAAGAAAGCTTGGACAGTCCGGACACACTGCCCAAACTTTTTGCTGAAACTCAAACAGAGAGATTTCTGTGTATTTTGGACAGTTTTTTTAAAATAATGGATTAAAAATGATGTTTTTTTTTTTTAAAAACATGGATAATTGTGAAATAGTACAAAGGAGAAAACAGTCGTTTGTTGCAGTCCGACTCGTCAGCACTCACATATGTCTTGGTGTTGATGTTGGCCAGACGGAGCAGTGTGAAGATATAACCTTCCTGACGATCTTTGTTGATCATGTCGAGGGCCTCTCCTGCGACAGAAATGGCCGCCTCGTCCTTGCACGAGAGGGCCGACGGTTGCACATCGGGTGCACAGTGGACGTGCACGTACACCAACAACAGAGACAAGAGCACAACCTGCTTCATGATGGCAACAGGAATGACCACAGGACACAGTGAAGGACGTGATTTTATACCCCGTTAATGTTCACTGGAGGCTGAGCCCACTCAGGGTCACTGAACTGGGGGTCAGTGACCCTGAGTGGGTTGCAGTGGCAAAGCAAACCCCTGCAGGCAAACATAACCAAGTGACTCATGTCTTCCTAAAACCCACATCGACAAAACACCAGATAAATTTTCGTGCTCGTAGAAGGACACTGTGATTGTTTTAGAACTTTGTTTCCTTTTTTTTATGAACTGTCATTATTTGTTTGAATGTTTGTCATTGTGAGGTCTTACAGCAGAATCATTGTTGTCTGCAGTGGAACGCTGTGACAAGACAACGGCAGACGCAGTAACCATCCACCAGAAGCTGCAACTGGTTCTTCTAAAGTGTTAACATTGACGTGTTTGTGCTCACTGTGATATATACAGTCAACGCCAACAACACCAACTAAAAGGAGCACGAGTTAGTCAACATGTGGCTTTCTTATTTGTACTCACCGTTTCTTCATTTAGAAACAATCTACAACAATAAGTTGTCCATAAGGTCAATTGTAAGTTGATTTTTGTTATTTTGTTATTTTGTTGATCTATTTTCATCAAAATGAACTTCTCAAATGAATAAACAGTCGAGACTTTGCCACACACTTGAGCAGTTTTGTCGCCATCTAGCGGGCAGTGTGAGCATTTCAGCGCTTCTGGTACATTTCCTACTCGACACCCAAAATTCAGTGAAAAAAAAGGCATTTATAAATGTCAGAAATACATGATTTTTTTTTTTTTTTGGCACAGAAAGCTTTGACGCCCCAGTACTAATGTATAAAATTTTTTATTTTGACAGTTTTACGGTTGTGGAGTTTTAAGATACAAAAGTTTGCTGGCAGGATGTATGGAAGGGTGAAATTTCTCCTGAAAGGCATAACTTACAGTTGTGAAGAAATTACATTCAGAACTCCTCAAAATAAACCAATACGCACTATGTAGTTTGCAAATACTGAACTGTATTAACAAACTCTGTATTATATTCAAAGCACGGTTACCAGCACTAGTCCCACATTCATGCTTGAAAGTTTTAGTGCACAGCTAGTATTATTTTACAGTGCAAGGGAGGTTATAGGTAGTAGTGATACACTTATAACCCACTTTTTAGTTAATCAATGTACACTAACCCAAGGTACCTTCATGATTCTCCAGTTTGATCAAGATTTGAGGCAGGGTTTTTTTGGTCATAAGCCCACCTCTCTAACTCTAAGACCTTAAAGTCCAAGTTAGCAGCCAGTGATTTATGTGTTACTTGAAGACGCTTCTCATAGCTGCACATATAAGCCACTGCAAGTGTATCAACTTAAAAACAAAATAAAGTAGAAATACAATGTAACAATTTAAAAAAAGAAATTTGTGAAGTTATGAGTTTATATCTTTGGACATGTTGTCTTTATTTGGATGAATTTAAATGAAATACAATGCAAAGACTAGAAAAACACCCGTTAGCCTTTTTTGAGTTCCACCATAGTTGTTAGCCTTTTGTTCTTTGGTTTGTGGATTTCTTTCCCCTTGTGGTTCCCCTTTTAGTTTATGTTTGTTTTCTATCAACCCCCAGGGTTCCTTGAGGTTTGTGACACATCTTTGTCAGTTTCTGTGTGTTCGTGGTATGCCGCTGTCACCCGGTCTCCCCACAGGTGGGGCACATTTCCAATCACACCACCTGTCGCTCATCTGTTTGTTTGTGTCACCGTTTAGTCCTGCACTGTTCCCCTTTGAGTTTGCCAGATGATTCTTTGTCACTTCTGGTGAGTTTGCTATTCGTGACATCTTTGTATTAACTGCCTTTTATCTAATCATAGTTGTGTGCTGTCTTCCGCTGTCCGCGTTTTTGTTTGAGTTCTACATTTACTCCTGTTGTGCTCATTTGGACACTTTCTGTTTGTGGGACTGGACTTCTAAATCGTAAATAAATCGCCTTTGTTTTCCCTTTACATCCTGTGTGGCTACTGTCTGTATTTTGGGTTATTCTGTAACTGATGACAGAACAGTTTCACAACTCAGAAGGCAGTGGTCATTCACACTGTCAGCAGACTAAAACACACAATGACAGAATCAGCCACTGGTCATAAAGGCACTTTTTTCAGATGGTGGCATGACACCATACCCAATAAATTCCAGATGTACATAAAGGAAAAGTTTGGAAGCCTCTGGGTGAACACTTACCCACAATGCAGTTATGCAAGTCAGTTTTCCAACAGGGAGGATTAATAATAAGGGTGTGCATCTCTCCAAACAGTACATGTGATTCTGGAATGATACTTTTTTTTTTATTGTGGATCCAGTTCAATATGATACAATTCTGTCTAACGATGACACTAATTTTTCCGTGATAACCTAAAGTTACCTTCATCTTCTTCTTCTTCCGGCTGCTCCCATTAGGGGGCACCACAGTACATCAATCGTTTCCATCTCACCCTGTCCTCTGTATCTCCCTCTGTCACACCAACCACCTGCATGTCCTCCCTCAGTACATCCATAAACCTCATCTTTGGCCTCCTTCTTCTCCTGCCTGGTGGCTCCACCCTTTGCCTGGCCAATCAGTATAAATCAAATCCTTTTCTCCTTCCTTACTATTCAACATCTTGTACAGCTTACTATATGCCTTGTCCCTAGCCTTGCCACTTCTCTTTTTGCCTTATGCCGCATCTCCTTGTACTCCTGTCTACTTTCTTCATCTCCTACGACTATCCCAATTCTTTTTTGCCAACCTCTTTCTCCTTATGCTTTCCCAGACACCCAGTACCTTCCTAACTGTCTCCCTCAGTTGTTGTTAACCTGGGCTTCAACCAATTGGGTATGGAAATTTGATTTGTACTCTTCATGATCATTTCTAGGGTTGGGATGATGAATGAAAAACATTAGTCGATGAGTTGGGTACCATTAGTCATCGACTAGTCGATGACTAAATTTGACATTGAATGAATTCAGCCCATTTTGAATCTTCATCGTGACATTTATTTTCACAAATATGAGCACAAAATCACAAATACAAAAAACAAAAACATTAGCATAAAGACCTGCATTCATTTACTAGGCATAGCTACCTGACTAATTCCTGCCTCCAAGGTCCAGCAGGTCTATTCTTTTGAGGGCTAAATTAACTTAAGAAATGTCTTTCGACTAGTTGACTAATAAAAATAGTCGACTAGTCAGATGTTGGCTAGTCATAGTCGACAATTACAACTAGTCATCCCATCCCTCATGATTTTGGCTTGTTTTATGTTGGATGCCCTTCCTGATGAAGTCTACTCATTTATCTGGGCTTGGGGCTGGCATTCAGAATGTGGCTGCACACCCCATGTGGCTGAGTTTTTCTCTGATATATAATCCATTAAAAATGACAAAAATACAGCAGCAGCATTTTTGTGACCAAGACACTGTCAAACCATGCTGATATCTTTGCGGAAGAATGAAGGTCCAAGTCTTCATGTATTGTTGCTTCCTCTCTTACTGTATGGTTGTGAGACTTGGATTGGAACCAGTGACCTAAGATGTCTTTGGTACTAGGTCTCTTTGGAGGTTCCTTTGGTACCAGTTGAATGGAATGAGTTTGTGTCAATTGAAAGGTGACTTAGGGAAACTCAGATGAGAAGTATCTCTTGTGAAGGAGCATCAGCTTTGACATTTTAGACATGTGACGTGTTTCTCTTTGCATGAACAGCACTCAGGTGTAATAGTGAATACAGCAGTGTGACCCCAGTGGAGAGAACAGACGAAGCTGTAAGCTTTGATTGTACCAAATAAGGCATACCTGGAAAAAGGAAAAAGGTGTAGTTCCTTGTCTGTCTCGTGAGGTTGGCACCAAAAATGAGCTGGTTCCCATTCAAGTCCATGTTAAAATGTCCAAATTTAGAACAGAAATAAATGTGTTTGCAGCCTGGTTCAAAAACGTTTTTGGTCTAAATAGTAAGTTTCCCCAACCATGGCAACTTTAATGGGGTGATTTTTTTCTAACTTCTTAGTTTCAGATGTTTTAAACCATTAAATTATGCATAATTTGGGGTGTGGTCACTTTGAGTGACAGCTCGCTGAATTGAGACTTTAGACTCAGAATGCCAGTTACTCAAAGGTCGCTAGCTGTAGCTGCTAGCTGTTGTGGGGTTGTGTCTGTCGCATTGAGCTTTTTATTACAAATATCTGTGATACTTTGGCTTGTTGTGTGGTGAAATATATCAGATCATCAAAGATGTCTGTGCATTAATATTTGTACTGAGTGAAATTGTTGTCTCATTTAATGTTGTATGCTAACTGCATTAGCACATTTAGCAAATACTGATTACTTGATACATTAGGTCACTTTAATGCACAATTACTGAAAAAAATAAGCAGGTCATAATTTTTAATCCTCATGCCAAAGGAAACAGTTTTGTGAACCACCACTCAGTTTCCAACAATATGATGTAATAAACACTGAGGTTAGCTTGTTAGCTTAGCTTGAATTTTGACTCAAAGATGAGGATGTGCTCGGGTTTCCTTCATCTCACACAGATCATGCACAGTGTTGTCCATGTGCCACATCTTTGGCCCTGACATTTGTGTACCCCTATGACTCCTGGAATAGGCACCAGCTCACCTGTGACCCTTAACAGGGCAGCACAGTGTTGTTTGAATCCTGCATGATATCGCTAGATTTGGCCACTTATGGGGACAACCTTTCCGGTTGTGCAATATATACACAAAAATTCACACTGGAAAATGGTGTACCATTTTTGGCTGCAATTACTGAAGCGGTCGTGAAAAGTTTTCGGTTCGGTGGAGAAGGAAAGATGAGGTAAATGTGAGCGGTCATGTCAGTAAGTATTAGCCTACACAGCTAACCAGAGTAGCTGTGTTCTCTCACATGCGAAACCGCCTCAACACGTTTGTGCTCTGGGTTATAAAACAAACTGCAACACATGTCCACTTTCCACCACATCATCACTTTTTCTTTGCATTTTCACTTTGTTTGCATGTAATTTGCCCCAAAACTCAAAGTACAGTGTTTCTGTCCCCGGAAGTAGAGAAATTACATCATACGAGGTCTGTCAATAAAGTAATGGTCCTTTTTATTTTTTTCAAAAACTATATGGATTTCATTCATATGTTTTTACGTCAGACATGCTTGAACCCTCGTGCGCATGCGTGAGTTTTTCCACTCCTGTCGGTGACGTCATTCGCCTGTGAGCACGCCTTGGGAAGGAATGGTCCCGCCCCCTCGTCGGATTTTCATTGTCTGGAAATGGCGGAAAAAGGACTTTTTTTCCATCAGAATTTTTTCAGAAGCTGTTAGAGACTGGCACCTGGAAACCATTCGAAAAAATTTATCTGGCTTTCGGTGAAAATTTTACGGGCTTCACAGAGAATAAGGTCTGTTACTACAGCTTTAAGGACCCCTTTAAGGACGCTCGGCGTGCCACGCTCCGAGCTGCGACGACGCGGCACAAGCCGCCGGACCATTTCTAAACGGATGGCTCTGTGGATACGAGACCGTCATGTGCTCTTTCTCTGGTTATCACAAGAGCTGGACATCAGCCATTTTCCGTCAGATTTCACTTTTAACAATATATTTTATCATGGAAAGCCGCGCGGAGGCTTCGTGCATCACAACCGATTCGCTTTGGAAGCGAGACAAAGGAACACCTCCGTTTCGGCGTGTCAGAGGACAAGTTTGGACATGTCTATCTCGGCTTTCCATGCTTACCAGTCCAGTAAGTATCAGTGAAATTGTGGAGAGCTGGACATGTCCAAACTTGTCCTCTGACACACCGAAACGGAGGTGTTCCTTTGTCTCGCTTCCAAAGCGAATCGGTCGGACGCGCGAAGCCTCCGAAAATTTTCACCGAAAGCCAGATAAATGTTTCAAATGGTTTTCCAGGTGCCAGTCTCTAACAGCTTCTGAAAAAATTCTGATGGGAAAAAAGTCCTTTTCATTCCGCATTTCCAGACAATGAAAATCCGATGGGGCGGGACCACTCCTTCCCAAGGCGTGCTCACAGGCGAATGACGTCACCGACAGGCGTGGAAAAACTCACGCATGCGCACGAGGGTTCAAGCATGTTTGACGTAAAAACATATGAATGAAATCCATATAGTTTTTGAAAAAAATAAAAAGGACCGTTACTTTATTGACAGACCTTGTATGCATCATATTTTACTCCTTTAGCGCCCGCCCTCAAATGACACTGTGGTGAACAACTGCAGTAAGCGGTTGAAGATGAGTTTGTTTTGTATCTGCAATGGTAAAAATGTCTTTCAAGCATTTTAGGAAGGAATGGCATCAATACAAGCTGGCAAATGCTTTTGCATCCCAACTTTGTTTGGAATGTGTTTCAGACCTTAAGCATACTCCCAGGCACCCTCCAGGATCCTTGTGAGAGTTGAAGAGCTGGTCGGTTGTTCCACAACCAGATGGAACATGCATTGTTCCTCTTCAGTCAGAGGTTCGACTATTGGCTGAACCCTCCTTTCCAGCACCCTGGAATAAACTTTACCAGGGAGGCTGAGTATTGTGATGCCCCTGTAGTTGGCACACACTCTCTGGTCCCCCCCCTGTAAATATGGGGACCACCACCGTCAGTTTGCCACTTCCTTTGGCACTGTCCCAGACCTCAACGCAATGTTGAAGATCGATCAATCAATCAACTCAATCAACTTTTTTTTATATAGCCGCGAAATCACAACAAACAGTTGCCCCAAGGCGCTTTATATTGTAAGGCAAGGCCATACAATAAATTAGGAAAAAACCCAACGGTCAAAAGACACCCGGTGAGCAAGCACTTGGCTACAGTGGGAAGGAAAAACTCCCTTTTAAACAGGAAGAAACCTCCAGCAGAACCAGGCCTCAGGGAGGGGGCAGTCTTCTGCCAAGACTGGTTGGGGCTGATGGAAAGAACCAGGAAAAAGACATGCTGTGGAAGGGGGCAGAGATCGATCACTAATGATTCAATGCGGAGTGATGCATACAGAGCAAAAAGAGAAAGAAACAGTGCATCATGGGAACCCCCCCACAGTCTACGTCTAAAGCAGCATAACCAAGGGATAGTCCGGGTCACCTGAATCCAGCCCTAACTATAAGCCTTAGCGAAAAGGAAAGTTTTAAGCCTAATCTTAAAAGTAGAGAGGTATCTTTCCTCCCTGATCGAATTGGGGAGCTGGTTTCCACAGGAGAGGAGCCTGAAAAGCTGAAGGCTCTGCCTCCCATTCTACTCTTACAAACCCTAGGAACTACAAGTAAGCCTGCAGTCTGAGAGGCGAAGCGATCTAATGAGGTATATGATACACGAGGTCCCTAAGATAAGATGGGACCTGATTATTCAAAACCTTATAAGTAAGAAGAAGGATTTTAAATTCTATTCTAGAATTAACAGGAAGCCAATGAAGAGAGGCCAACACGGGTGAGATATGCTCTCTCCTGCTAGTCCCCGTCAGTACTCTAGCTGCAGCATTTTGAATTAACTGAAGGCTTTTTAGGGAACTTTTAGGACAACCTGATAATAATGAATTACAATAGTCCGCCTAGAGGAAATAAATGCATGAATTAGTTTTTCAGCATCACTCTGAGACAAGACCTTTCTGATTTTAGAGATATTGCGTAAATGCAAAAAGGCAGTCCTACATATTTGTTTAATATGCGCTTTGAATGACATATCCTGATCAAAAATGACTCCAAGATTCTCACAGTATTACTAGAGGTCAGGGAAATGCCATCCAGAGTAAAGATCTGGTTAGAGACCATGCTTCTAAGATTTGTGGGGCCAAGTACAATAACTTCAGTTTTATCTGAGTTTAAAAGCAGGAAATTAGAGGTCATCCATGTCTTTATGTCTGTAAGACAATCCTGCAGTTTAGCTAATTGGTGTGTGTCCTCTGGTTTCATGGATAGATAAAGCTGGGTATCATCTGCGTAGCAATGAAAATTAAGCAATACCGTCTAATAATACTGCCTAAGGGAAGCATGTATAAAGTGAATAAAATTGGTCCTAGCACAGAACCTTGTGGAACTCCATAATTAACTTTAGTCTGTGAAGAAGATTCCCCATTTACATGAACAAACTGTAATCTATTAGACAAATATGATTCAAACCACCGCAGCGCAGTGCCCTAATACCTATGACATGCTCTAATCTCTGTAATAAAATTGTATGGTCAACAGTATCAAAAGCAGCACTGAGGTCCAACAGAACAGCACAGAGATAAGTCCACTGTCCGAAGCCATAAGAAGATCATTTGTAACCTTCACTAATGCTGTTTCTGTACTATGATGAATTCTAAAACCTGACTGAACCTCTTCAAATAGACCATTCCTCTGCAGGTGATCAGTTAGCTGTTTTACAACTACCCTCTCAAGAATCTTTGAGAGAAAAGGAAGGTTGGAGATTGGCCTATAATTAGCTAAGATAGCTGGGTCAAGTGATGGCTTTTTAAGTAATGGTTTAATTACTGCCACCTTAAAAGCCTGTGGTACATAGCCAACTAACAAAGATAAGTTGATAATATTTAAGATTGAAGCATTAAATAATGGTAGGGCTTCCTTGAGCAGCCTGGCAGGAATGGGGTCTAATAAACATGTTGATGGTTTGGATGAAGTAACTAATGAAAATAACTCAGACAGAACAATCGGAGAGAAAGAGTCTAACCAAATACCGGCATCACTGAAAGCAGCCAAAGATAACGATACATCTTTGGGATGATTATGAGTAATTTTTTCTCTAATAGTCAAAATTTTGTTAACAAAGAAAGTCATGAAGTCATTACTAGTTAAAGTTAAAGGAATACTCAGCTCAATAGAGCTCTGACTGTCAGCCTGGCTACAGTGCTGAAAAGAAACCTGGGGTTGTTCTTATTTTCTTCAATTAGTGATGAGTAGAAAGATGTCCTAGCTTTACGGAGGGCTTTTTTATAGAGCAACAAACTCTTTTTCCAGGCTAAGTGAAGATCTTCTAAATTAGTGAGACGCCATTTCCTCTCCAACTTACGGGTTATCTGCTTTAAGCTACGAGTTTGTGAGTTATACCACGGAGTCAGACACTTCTGATTTAAAGCTCTCTTTTTCAGAGGGGCTACAGCATCCAAAGTTGTCTTCAATGAGGATGTAAAACTATTGACGAGATACTCTAACTCCCTTACAGAGTTTAGGTAGCTACTCTGCTCTGTGTTGGTATATGACATTAGAGAACATAAAGAAGGAATCATATCCTTAAACCTAGTTACAGCGCTTTCTGAAACACTTCTAGTGTAATGAAACTTATTCCCCACTGCAGGGTAGTCCATCAGGGTAAATGTAAATGTTATTAAAAAATGATCAGACAGAAGGGAGTTTTCAGGGAATACTGTTAAGTCTTCTATTTCCATACCATAAGTCAAAACAAGATCTAAGATATGATTAAAGTGGTGGGTGGACTCATTTACTTTTTGAGCAAAGCCAATAGAGTCTAATAATAGATTAAATGCAGTGTTGAGGCTGTCATTCTCAGCATCTGTGTGGATGTTAAAATCGCCCACTATAAGTATCTTATCTGAGCTAAGCACTAAGTCAGACAGAAGGTCTGAAAATTCACAGAGAAACTCACAGTAACGACCAGGTGGACGATAGATAATAACAAATAAAACTGGTTTTTGGGACTTCCAATTTGGATGGAAAAGACTAAGAGACAAGCTTTCAAATGAATTAAAGCTCTGTCTAGGTTTTTGATTAATTAATAAGATGGAATGGAAGATTGCTGCTAATCCTCCGCCCCGGCCCGTACTACGAGCATTCTGACAGTTAGTGTGACTCGGGGGTGTTGACTCATTTAAACTAACATATTCATCCTGCTGTAACCAGGTTTCTGTTAGGCAGAATAAATCTATACGTTGATCAATTATTATATCATTTACCAACAGGGACTTAGAAGAGAGAGACCTAATGTTTAATAGACCACATTTAACTGTTTTAGTCTGTGGTGCAGTTGAAGGTGCTATTATTTTTTTCTTTTTGAATTTTTTTGCTTAAATAGATTTTTGCTGGTTATTGGTGGTCTGGGAGCAGGCACCGTCTCTACGGGGATGGGGTAATGAGGGGATGGCAGGGGGAGAGAAGCTGCAGAGAGGTGTATAAGACCACAGCTCTGCCTCCTGGTCCCAACGCTAGACAGTCACAGTTTAGAGGATCCAAGAAAATTGGCCAGATTTCTAGAAATGAGAGCTGCTCCATCTAAAGTGGGATGGATGCCGTCTCTCCTAACAAGACCAGGTTTTCCCCAGAAGCTTTGCCAATTATCTATGAAGCCCACCTCATTTTTTGGACACCACTCAAACAGCCAGGAATTCAAGGAGAACATGCGGCTAAACATGTCACTCCCGGTCTGATTGGGGAGGGGCCCAGAGAAGACAACAGAGTCCGACATTGTTTTTGCAAAGTTACACACCGATTTAATGTTAATTTTAGTGACCTCCGATTGGCGTAACCGAGTGTCATTACTGCCGACGTGAATTACAATCTTACCAAATTTACGCTTAGCCTTAGCCAGCAATTTCAAATTTCCTTCAATGTCGCCTGCTCTGGCCCCCGGAAGACAATTGACAATGGTTGCTGGTGTCGCTAACTTCACATTTCTCAAAACAGAGTCGCCAATAACCAGAGTTTGATCCTCGGCGAGTGTATTGTCGAGTGGGGAAAAACGGTTAGAGATGTGAACGGGTTGACGGTGTACACGGGGCTTCTGTTTAGGGCTACGCTTCCTCCTCACAGTCACCCAGTCAGCCTGCTTTCCCGACTGCCCGGGATCTGCCAGGGGGGAACTAACGGCGGCTAAGCTACCTTGGTCCGCACCGACTACAGGGGCCTGGCTAGCTGTAGAATTTTCCACGGTGCGGAGCCGAGTCTCCAATTCGCCCAGCCTGGCCTCCAAAGCTACGAATAAGCTGCACTTATTACAAGTACCATTACTGAGGAATCGAATCAAATCAAATCAATTTTATTTATATAGCGCCAAATCACAACAACAGTTGCCCCAAGGCGCTTTATATTGTAAGGCAAAAGCCATACAATAATCACAGAAAAACCCCAACGGTCAAAATGACCCCCTATGAGCAAGCACTTGGCGACAGTGGGAAGGAAAAACTCCCTTTTAACAGGAAGAAACCTCCAGCAGAACCAGGCTCAGGGAGGGGCAGATATCCTAGAAGAGACGTCTTATCCCTCCACACTCAGAACACTCAAAACCTTCAGCATTTCTGGATGGATCTCATCAACCCCTGGGTCCTTGCCACTGTGGCATTGTTTGTCTACCTCAGTGACTTCCACCAGGAAAATTGATGAAAATCCCCTATCAGCTTCCAGCTCTGCCCGTACTATAGAGGGAAGAGTTCCTCAAAGTGTTCCTTCCAGCTCCAGATTACATCCTCATTTGAGGTCAACAGAGTCCCATCCTTACTGTAGACAGCTTGGATGGTTCCCCGCTTTCCCCTCTTGAGGTGACTCATGGTCCACAGAAGCACCTTGGTGCTGACCGCAAGTCCTTCTTTGTGGTTGCTCCGAAATCCTCCCACCCCCTGTGCTTTGCCTCCCCCACAGTAGAGGCTGCTGCCCTTCGGGCCTGTCGGTACCTTGCAACTGCCCCCGGAGTCCTCCAAGATAACATATCCTAGAAGGACTACTTCTTCAGTCGGATGGCTTCCCTGACCACCGGTGCCCACCACGGTGTTTGAGGGTTGCCGCCCCTTGAGACAACTAAGACCTTCAGGCCACAGCTCCCCCCTGCATTTTCAGCAATAGAAGCTTTGAACATTGCCTTTTCTGGTGAATGTGAGGCATTATTTGTAAAGCGCCTTGAGCGTCTGATGCAGATGGAAAAGCACTATATAAATGCAGTCCATTTACCATTTAGGGAAAGATTTTCTCAACCTTTTTGAACCGCTCATCGATTTCATATGGTTGAAACTGTGGGCACAGGTCCATCAACATCTCCCACCTGAGGTGACCCAACCAACAGAACCCCAATGTTATGCTTTTGAGACTCTGATCCCTGATGATATGAAAAGCCCACGTAGCATGGTCACAGCGAACATCCAGCCGACTGTAGACCCCCTGAATGCCTTATGGCCTCCAGATGCACTGTTGGCTGAGAAGGATACTTTCCTCTGCAAGCTGCCAGAGGACACTAATGAAACAGAGTACTGCCCTCTGGTGGTAGACGGTCTCCATTTGGAAAACACACACATTGCTGATGTAGCTCTGGCTCTTGGTCTGGAAGATCAGATATAAGTCAAAGTCTGTTTGACTCACTGAGCCAATTCAATCCTGACATTTTGTATGCACCACTAGGATCTGTACTCTCAAAACATGCTGAAGGGGATTGAGTCACTCATTCTTAGTCATTCCAGACCTACCACACTCAGTTTATATCAGAGGTGACCTCCTTGTCAGATTGGAAGTACAGGTGAACAGAATCAATCAGGTCCTCTGGTCTCTGACACGAGGACCCCACCTACTCCGATCCAGAGTATCTAAAGTCAGGCCAACTGATCCCTGATGCATGTCAGGTGATGAGTGATGGTCACATCACTATACCCGCCAACCTGAAGAATGCACCGCTCCGCCTCGTGATACATCCGGGACAACGGCTCCAACACCAACAGGTTGTCTCCCAGCCATCCAAGCTTTTCACCAAGTTGGGACTGTCCCTTGAAGCTACCCTTCTGAGCCTCAGAAACTGGACAACTCACTTGGTGGTACATAATCACACTGCCAAAGACATTTTGATTCCTAAAGCCACCCCACTGGGCTGATGACTCAGCACTGACTTTCAGGACATTGAGCTGAACATTCCAGTCCTCTGCCAAGTTCCTCCATTACTTCTCCCCTGTTCACAATGGGGCTGTAGTGTAGCATTAGGTGACAAGAGTGAGTTTTCATGCTAACATTACCCCATTATCATCATGTTATGTGATGCCTGTTAGCACTGTAAAATGCAGCAGCTCTAGCAATTTTTCATGCTAAACTTAGGCTATTAACATATCGTTAATAAAATATATATTTTAAGTATTCTTATTTTTGGGACTTTTGGCTATATCAGAGTGGATTTATCCACGGGGATTTCACTAGTGGCCGCACATTTTAATCTATTATCAAAACATGACATGGGTTCACATTCAAGAAAAATGTTAGCACACATTTTACCTAAAAATGACAAGGAAAGACTCTGAGGTGGACTATGTTTTATTGCAATATAGCTAAAACAGAGGACTACGCTGGCTGCTTGAACATTGGATCTTCAGCCATGACATCCTCCAACATGGAGCCTCCAAGCTTAACAGCGGGGCAGCCAGCCGCCGTGGAGGTAGGGAAAGGCAGGATTGTGGATTCTGCTTTTCCAGAGCTATGTGGATCTTGGATGATGGACATCGTAGTTGGCTCGTCAGGGGCTGGAGCATCAGCGACTGCGGCGTCGGGGTCTGCAGCGGGCTGATCAGGAAAGGAGGGGATGACCATAGGCACGTCCACGTCCAAGGCAGGCAGTACCGTCACATTGCCCTCTGGATGGTCATGGTGGGTGGTTTCATGGGGGTGTGTATGATGATGGTGGTGGTGCTCATGGTCATGTAGGTGAGCATGCTTGTGGTCATGGTCCAGTGCGATCTCATGGTCGTGGTCATGGGTTGGCACACTAGCATCGTGGTGGTAGTTGTGATGGTGGTTTGGCGAGTCACCGCTGTGATCTTCTGCCTGTGCATGGTGAGCGTGGACGTGGTCATGGTTGTGGCCATGGTCGTGAGAGTGGTCATGAGCGTGCCTGAATGCACTGCCTGTACTGTGGTCATGAGTGTGATGGTGGTCACTGGTATTACTGTGCTTGTGGACGCTGTCATGATGTTCATGGCTCTTGGTATGGTCGTGCATGTGGTCATGGTTATTGTTTGGGTCATGTGCTTTCGTGTCATTGTGAGGGTGATCAGTTTGTCCACCAAGATTGTGCATCTTTTTCTCATGTTCAGCAGCCTGGAAAAAAGATTACGACAGAATTAGTCACCAAAATACAACAGTTTGCTAATTCTACAATTTTTATGTAAGGCCATCTGGCTGTTCTGTCTAAAAATAACTATCAGCTATTTTTTGGTGCCCCAAAATGTTCAAGAATTAACCTTGCAACTGCAGAGCAGGTATGAGGAGTTGGGACCAATACATAGACCAAGCTTCAAGTTCTGGTTTGACATTTCATCTGCATTGTCCCAAACCCACCCACCTGTAACTGGTTAGTGGCCTTAGCTGGGGAAGTAACCTGGGTCAGACTAGCATCCTGCCCAGATGGGGTTATCCCTTTCACACTATTGTCCCGAGGAATAAACACCAGCACCAACGGGCCTCAGGGTCTATATAGGACTTTCTTCTTACTTTTAACCAAAGTAATACCCTTATTACTACTACCAAGGTGCCCTTAAGCAAGGCTCTTTATCTCCAGTAGGCCCAGTGGTTGACCTTTATGGGATGCTCACCACCCAAGTCACCAAGCCAACACTAAGCTGCAGTAAATTACCAACAGGGGATATTTAATATACACTTGTTCGTTCTTGTTCTTCTTGAATGTGAGGTTTCTCCTCATATGGGGAATCTCCTTTCTGTCTTTCTGAGGAAGCCTAAGCACTCCAGACACAAAAAGTCCCTTTTAAGATGTTCTCCCCTGTGCTATTCTGCCATTTCAAAGATTAGTCAAAGGTAAATTAGAAAAAATTGGTCAAAAAATGTTACTTGCATCAAGGCATGGTAAACATTGAAGAGACAAGATATGGTTTACCTCTGATTCATAGATCTCACACTCCACATTGACTGTATCATTATCATGAATGCCAACAGGACCAACTAGAAACTGCGGATGGTAATGAGAACCCTTGCAGAAACCTTTGTGCTGCACAGAGGAAAACACAATAACAAAGACACAAGAGCGGAGAGGGATTATGCTATGATGACATTTACAAGTCAAAATGAACATGCAAGAAAAATCTCTTGCTTATCATTGATATCAACTCGAAATATTAGACCTTGTTTGCACTATTCTTAAACTTATTCCTGCTCAACACCTCTTTCCTACATGAAGCATTATTTATGAAGAAAGAGATGAAACTGACTGCATGGTAGAGTGACACCAAAGACATGAAATACCACAATTTTGATATCTTTTTGCTTGTTACAGGTTCACTGATGATGAACGGTGTACAGCCAGAGATTAAATATTTTAGTGCAGAGATGCCAGACTTGCATGTCGGTATAGCTTAAAAAGTTATTTCTGAAAGCAATGAAAGGCATCAGTTGCTGATTATGTATGACTTCATCCTATGAGCTTTGTGTGACTTCATTATAAACTCATTCATACACATTCAATCATGAAGTCATTCAATCACAAATATTTTGCTAATCAGTGTATGCTTTTCATCATCCATCTAGGCTTCTTGGTTGTTGAGAGATACAAAAAAAAAAAGTTTTTCAGTTCAAGTTTTCCTCGATTTTGACATTTGACTTTTGGCCAAACTACTCCACAATGTAATCACCTCAACATCTCTATATGAACAATATTCCACACAGCTTTCATCCATCTCGGCTTCTTGGTTGTTCAAATCAAGTAAAGTCTGTGAACATGCGCTGGTGCTGTGCTTCACCGTACCCACAACACCATGGAACCGCTTTGGGTCCTGGATAGCAGCCATCCAGGCAGACATTTGATGTGTGTTGCTTGGTTGTTGAGATACACAAAAAGGTTGTTGCCTCCTTCATAAATTCACTGGTTGCCTCTCCATGTTGGTGTGGACCAGCAATCTGTGTCCATCCAGCAATTTCTTTTTTACTAAAATGCATCCAATAAAATGTGTTGTCCACTGCATGTTTATCTTTTCCTCTTGTATATTTTAGGGATTTAAAAGTCCTTGTGTTAAGTAACAACACAGGCTGTGATGTGCACAAGTGCTAAACTGAGCTTTTGTCCATTGTTAAACTTGCCCTCAGGGGAAACACTGTGTTACAAAATGAGTTCCACATACAGAAGAAAAAAAAACAAAAAACCTGATATAAATTCTGGTGCAAGCCTGTATATAGAGGGGGTTCAGGAACCCCCGAACCCCCCCCCCCCGAGAATTCTGCAGATTTTTTTCTGCTGATTTTTTTCTGATCTGGATATCAATGTTATGTATTTTCTTTTCATTGATAATAAGCAACAAGCACTAACTGTTACACAGCTATTATCACACACCCTCAAGTTTCAATTTCCTCTGCCAGAGTAATCCCTTAAGTGATGAAAGGGGAAACTGCTAGATAAAATTTCCCATGGGGGTTGAGAATTTTTGCTCCCTGGTCCCTATCCTCCTCTGATATCAAACAGATTAGTAGGCTTCTAAATACCCATGTAGACACACAATTACACTTGTCTGGTTTATAAAAACATGTTTGTATGTATAAGCTGAGAAATAAAGGGAGCTTCTCCTTCGACTTGCAAATACTGTAAAGGTGCAAATATTCGCGTGGGATTTATTATGCGAATTTCGCGAGTTAAACAAGGTCGCCAAATTAAATATCGCTATTTTAATACATAACGTACATATACGTACATATTCATAATGTAAACGCAAATATTAATACCGCTAAATACGAGGTCTGTTAGAAAACTATCCGACCTTTTTATTTTTTGCAAAAACTATATGGATTTGAATCATGTGTGCTTGCATCAGCCAAACTTGAACCTTCGTGCGCATGCGTTATTGCGTCATTCGCAACCGACAGGCAGGTATAAAGTCTGCATTAATGTTATCTTGGTTCTTTCTGGGTGGTTCTTATGGCAACTGATCCAATCCCAAGCAAGGACTATTTTATAAAAATGTATTTCCTAAAATGATACATTTTGGGTTTCAAATGAAATTTATGTAGCTTTTTACCCCTTGAAATCCTCAAAAAGCTTCTGCTTCGGGGGGCTTTGCCCCCCTGAGCCCCCCACGATGGCGTTGCCCCTTGACCCCACCGGGGGCCCTGCGGCCCACTGGACCCCCAACTCAAGGATTTGAACCCCCCCTTTCCCCTTTCATTCCTATATACAGCCCTGTGGTGTAACTATGTTTTTTCCTTTTCACACTGCATTTTGTAACAGGTGAAATTTATACTCCAAAAACACAGTAATATAACATTTTAAGGCACTCCTTAAGAACATGTTTTTAAGTTGATCTAGCAAGTCATATTTGGCAGTTCAGCCGTCCAGAGAAGATTTATTGTCATGATCAGAGGACTTTCCACCAGAGGTTTCTTTAGAAAGTGTTCTATGGTTGTACAAGCCCACTTTCACTTTTACAAAACATTATATTAACAGCAACAATTCTGTCTGTTGACCTTTAAGTGATGAACAAAATCCTTCGGTGTAACTCACAGCAAACTCGCAGTCCATAGGTGGACAGTTCTCAGCCGTCAGGTTCTCTGCACTCTTCTTGCAGGTGGTCTCTTGGATGATGTATTCTGCAATGTAAATCTCTGCTATGCCAAACTGAAGACACACACAGAAAGAAACCCTTCACCAAAAATTCTGCACCATTAGATATTCGATCAGCAGCAGCCAACGAGCCAGGTGGATCTTGTGGCCGAGTGGCTGATTTGATGTTTTGGTATTTGTACGTGTAGAGCTGAGAGCTGACCTGAGCGAGGGCGCGGGAGATATGGTGCAGAGTGAAGTAGTTGGTGTAATTGTTCTCTGTGTTGAACTTCTTCAGAGACAGATCAATAGTTTTCTGAATCTCAGGGCTTTGCTTGTCAAGAAAGCTTGGACAGTCCGGACACACTGCCCACAACTTTTTTGCTGAAACTGCAAACAGAGAGCATGTGTGTTAGATATGTAAGAGTACGTGCGCGCGCGCACACACACACACACACACACACACACACACATGGTCAGCCTTATATATTACATCACGCCCCGCTCACTGCAGCACTAATTTTTGCAGTTCACGTGGCACTCAGGTCAGGTAGCAGCATCACACTTTACTTACTATATAGCAGCTGGCTAGGGTGCACTCCACTAATTGCAATCCGAACGGGCCAGCGCACGCTGCATGCAAGTTAAGGCACATGTTTTTTCAATTAAAATGTACCGGCTGTGTATGGCATGCCAGGTTAATTGCAGTGATATGACATCATATCATCTTTTCATAATTATTCACTTGAGTCTCATGAATGTCACAAATTGCTCCATGAAAGTTAATGATGACAACATACACACAATGCAATGCAACTTACTACACCTTAACTACAGTGACATAAAATCTTGTACCTGGTCTGATGGAACAGTCATATTTATAGAGTTGCACCATTCTTTTCACCTTGTTTATGAAGATAACAGCATTGCACTGTCCATAAACCTGAACATACACACACACACACACACACACACACACACACACACACACACACACACACACACACACACACACACACACACGCTTTAAAAAAACCCCCCACACGGTTCTCACAAGATATCAAAAATTCAGTTTCATTTGTACAAACACCAACAGTACAGTAAAAATTAAAATTGAAATTGAAGATCAGAAAATTATAATTTGACTTTTTAGTGAAAAAAATCCAGTCAAACTGTACCGCTGTTTGGGCAAATGATCGTGTTTCACACGTCTTCCAGTCCTTCTTGCTGACAACGTGACAGGTGCTCTCCACAACGTCCAGGTTCAAGTAGAAAACCACACCACCCTCCCCCTGCAACACACACACACACACACACACACACACACACACACACACACACACACACACACACACACACACACACACACACACACACACACACACACACACACACACACACACACACACACACACTTTTTCAGTGATAGATGGAGCTGATTTAACACTGTGATAGAGTTGGTTTAACACTATTATACACTTTATTTTACAGTATGATGGCACTGATTTAACTCTGTGATAGAGTTGGTTTAACACTATTATAGAGTTTATTTTACAGCATGATAGAGCTGATTTAACACTGTGATAGAGTTGGTTTAACACTATTATAGAGTTTATGTTACAGTATGATGGAGCTGATGTAACACTGTGATAGAGCTGGTTTACCACTATTATAGAGTTTATTTTATAGTATGATGCAGCTGGTTTAACACTGTGATGGAACTGATTTAACACTGGGACATAGCTGATTTAACATTCTGGTGGAGCTGATTTAACACTGTGTTGGAGCTGGTTTAACACTATTATAGAGTTTATTTTAGAGTATAATGGAGCTGATTTAACATTGTGATGGAACTGATTTAACACTGTGATAGAGTTGGTTTAACACTATTATGGAGTTTATTTTACAGTATGATGGAGCTGATTTAACACTGTGATAGAGTTGGTTTAACACTATTATAGAGTTTATTTTAGAGTATAATGGAGCTGATTTAACATTGTGATGGAGCTAATTTAACACTGTGATAGAGCTGATTTAACACTGTGACAGAACTGATTTACATTGTGATGGAGGTGATTTAACATTGTGATGGAGCTGATTTAACACTGTGACAGAGATGATTTAACACTGTGATGGAGCTGATTTAACACTGCGACAGAGATGATTTAACACTGTGACGGAGCCAATTTAACACTGTGATGGAGCCGATTTAACACTGTGACGGAGCTGATTTAACACTGTGACTGAGCTGATTTAACATTGTGACGGAGCTGATTTAACACTGTGATGGAGCTGATTTAACACTGTGATGGAGCTGATTTAACACTGTGATGGAGCTGATTTAACACTGTGATGGAGCTGGTTTACCACTATTATAGAGTTTATTTTATAGTATGATGCAGCTGGTTTAACACTGTGATGGAACTGATTTGACACTGGGACATAGCTGATTTAACATTCTGGTGGAGCTGATTTAACACTGTGTTGGAGCTGGTTTAACACTATTATAGAATTTATTTTAGAGTATAATTGAGCTGATTTAACATTGTGATGGAACTGATTTAACACTGTGATAGAGTTGGTTTAACACTATTATGGAGTTTATTTTACAGTATTATGGAGCTGATTTAACACTGTGATAGAGTTGGTTTAACAGTGTTATAGAGTTTATTTTAGAGTATAATGGAGCTGATTTAACATTGTGATGGAGCTGATTTAACACTGTGACGGAGCCAATTTAACACTGTGATGGAGCCGATTTAACACTGTGACTGAGCTGATTTAACATTGTGACGGAGCTGATTTAACACTGTGATGGAGCTGATTTAACATTGTGACGGAGCTGATTTAACACTGTGATGGAGCTGATTTAACACTGTGATGGAGCTGGTTTACCACTATTATAGAGTTTATTTTATAGTATGATGCAGCTGGTTTAACACTGTGATGGAACTGATTTAACACTGGGACATAGCTGATTTAACATTCTGGTGGAGCTGATTTAACACTGTGTTGGAGCTGGTTTAACACTATTATAGAATTTATTTTAGAGTATAACTGAGCTGATTTAACATTGTGATGGAACTGATTTAACACTGTGATAGAGTTGGTTTAACAGTATTATGGAGTTTATTTTACAGTATGATGGAGCTGATTTAACACTGTGATAGAGTTGGTTTAACACTGTTATAGAGTTTATTTTAGAGTATAATGGAGCTGATTTAACATTGTGATGGAGCTGATTTAACACTGTGACAGAACTGATTTAACATTGTGATGGAGGTGATTTAACATTGTGACGGAGCTGATTTAACACTGCAACAGAGATGATTTAACACTATGATGGAGCTGATTTAACACTGCGACAGAGATAATTTAACACTGTGACGGAGCCGATTTAACATTGTGACGGAGCCGATTTAACACTGTGACGGAGCTGATTTAAGACTGTGACAGAGCTGATTTAACACTGTGACTGAGCTGATTTAACATTGTGACTGAGCTGACTTAACATTGTGATGGAGCCGATTTAACACTGTGACGGAGCTGATTTAACATTGTGATGGAGCTGATTTAACATTGCGACGGAGCGGATTTAACACTGTGATGGAGCCGATTTAACATTGTGATGGAGCTGATATAACACTGTGACAGAGCCGATTTAACATTGTGACGGAGCTGATTTAACACTGTGATGGAGCCGATGTAACATTGCGAAGGAGCTGATTTAACACTGTGATGGAGCTGATTTAACACTGTGATGGAGCTGATTTAACATTGTGACGGCGCTGATTTAACACTGTGATGGAGCTGATTTAACACTGTGATGGAGCAGATTTAATATTGTGGCGGAGCCGATTTAACATTGTGACGGAGCTGATTTAACACTGTGAGGGAGCTGATTTAACACTGTGAAGGAGCTGATTTAACACTGCGATGGAGCCGATTTAACATTGTGACGGAGCTGATTTAACACTGACGGAGCCGATTTAACATTGTGATGGAGCGGATTTAACACTGTGATGGAACTGATTTAACACTGTGATGGAGCCGATTTAACATTGTGATGGAGCTGATTTAATACTGTGATGGAGCTGATTTAACATTGTGACGGAGCTGATATAACACTGTGACGGAGCTGATATAACACTGTGACGGAGCGGATTTAACACTGTGACGGAGCTGATTTAACACTGTGATGGAGCTGATTTAACATTGTGACGGAGCTGATTTAACACTGTGATGGAGCTGATTTAACACTGTGATGGAGCAGATTTAATATTGTGGCGGAGCCAATTTAACATTGTGGCGGAGCCGATTTAACATTGTGACGGAGCTGATTTAACACTGCGATGGAGCCGATTTAACACTGCGATGGAACCGATATAACATTGCGAAGGAGCTGATTTAACACTGTGAAGGAGCTGATTTAAGACTGCGATGGAGCTGATTTAACACTGTGATAGAGCTGATTTAACACTGTGATGGAGCCGATTTAACACTGTGATGGAGCTGATTTAACATTGTGATGGAGCCGATTTAACACTGTGATGGAGCTGATTTAACACTGTGATGGAGCCGATTTAACACTGCGATTGAGCCGATTTAACATTGTGACGGAGCTGATTTAACATTGTGATGGAGCTGATTTAACATTGTGATGGAGCTGATTTAACACTGTGATGGAGCTGATTTAACATTGTGACGGAGCTGATTTAACACTGTGATGGAGCTGATTTAACACTGTCATGGAGCAGATTTAATATTGTGGCGGAGCCGATTTATCATTGTGGCGGAGCCGATTTATCATTGTGGCGGAGCCGATTTAACATTGTGACGGAGCTGATTTAACACTGCGATGGAGCCGATTTAACACTGCGATGGAGCTGATATAACATTGCGAAGGAGCCGATTTAACATTGTGACGGAGCTGATTTAACACTGTGATGGAGCCGATGTAACATTGCGAAGGAGCTGATTTAACACTGTGATGGAGCTGATTTAACACTGTGATGGAGCTGATTTAACACTGTGATGGAGCTGATTTAACACTGTGATGGAGCAGATTTAATATTGTGGCGGAGCCGATTTAACATTGTGACGGAGCTGATTTAACACTGTGAGGGAGCTGATTTAACACTGTGAAGGAGCTGATTTAACACTGCGATGGAGCCGATTTAACATTGTGACGGAGCTGATTTAACACTGACGGAGCCGATTTAACATTGTGATGGAGCGGATTTAACACTGTGATGGAGCTGATTTAACACTGTGATGGAGCCGATTTAACATTGTGATGGAGCTGATTTAATACTGTGATGGAGCTGATTTAACATTGTGACGGAGCTGATATAACACTGTGACGGAGCTGATTTAACATTGTGACGGAGCGGATTTAACACTGTGACGGAGCTGATTTAACACTGTGACGGAGCTGATTTAACACTGTGATGGAGCTGATTTAACACTGTGATGGAGCTGATTTAACACTGTGATGGAGCAGATTTAATATTGTGGCGGAGCCGATTTAACATTGTGGCGGAGCCGATTTAACATTGTGACGGAGCTGATTTAACACTGCGATGGAGCCGATTTAACACTGCGATGGAGCCGATATAACATTGCGAAGGAGCTGATTTAACACTGTGAAGGAGCTGATTTAAGACTGCGATGGAGCTGATTTAACACTGTGAAGGAGCTGATTTAAGACTGCGATGGAGCCGATTTAACATTGTGACGGAGCTGATTTAACATTGAGATGGAGCGGATTTAACACTGTGATGGAGCTGATTTAACACTGTGATGGAGCCGATTTAACACTGTGATGGAGCTGATTTAACATTGTGATGGAGCCGATTTAACACTGTGATGGAGCTGATTTAACACTGTGATGGAGCCGATTTAACACTGCGATTGAGCCGATTTAACATTGTGACGGAGCTGATTTAACATTGTGATGGAGCTGATTTAACACTGTGATGGAGCTGATTTAACACTGTGATGGAGCCGATTTAACACTATTATAGAGTTTATTTTAGAGTATAATGGAGCTGATTTAACATTGTGATAGTGCTAATTTAACACTGTGATAGAGTTGGTTTAACACTATTATACACTTTATTTTACAGTATGATGGCACTGATTTAACTCTGTGATAGAGTTGGTTTAACACTATTATAGAGTTTATGTTACAGTATGATGGAGCTGATGTAACACTGTGATAGAGCTGGTTTACCACTATTATAGAGTTTATTTTATAGTATGATGCAGCTGGTTTAACACTGTAATGGAACTGATTTAACACTGGGACATAGCTGATTTAACATTCTGGTGGAGCTGATTTAACACTGTGTTGGAGCTGGTTTAACACTATTATAGAGTTTATTTTAGAGTATAATGGAGCTGATTTAACATTGTGATGGAACTGATTTAACACTGTGATAGAGTTTATTTTAGAGTATAATGGAGCTGATTTAACATTGTGATGGAGCTAATTTAACACTGTGATAGAGATGATTTAACACTGTGATGGAGCTGATTTAACACTGCGACAGAGATGATTTAACACTGTGACGGAGCCAATTTAACACTGTGACGGAGCCGATTTAACACTGTGACGGAGCTGATTTAACACTGTGACTGAGCTGATTTAACATTGTGACGGAGCTGATTTAACACTGTGATGGAGCTGATTTAACATTGTGACCGAACTGATTTAACACTGTGATGGAGCTGATTTAATACTGTGATGGAGCTGGTTTACCACTATTATAGAGTTTATTTTATAGTATGATGCAGCTGGTTTAACACTGTGATGGAACTGATTTGACACTGGGACATAGCTGATTTAACATTCTGGTGGAGCTGATTTAACACTGTGTTGGAGCTGGTTTAACACTGTGATGGAGCCGATGTAACATTGCGAAGGAGCTGATTTAACACTGTGATGGAGCTGATTTAACATTGTGACGGCGCTGATTTAACACTGTGATGGAGTTGGTTTAACACTATTATGGAGTTTATTTTACAGTATGATGGAGCTGATTTAACACTGTGATAGAGTTGGTTTAACACTATTATAGAGTTTATTTTAGAGTATAATGGAGCTGATTTAACATTGTGATGGAACTGATTTAACACTGTGATAGAGTTGGTTTAACACTATTATGGAGTTTATTTTACAGTATGATGGAGCTGATTTAACACTGTGATAGAGTTGGTTTAACACTATTATAGAGTTTATTTTAGAGTATAATGGAGCTGATTTAACATTGTGATAGTGCTAATTTAACACTGTGATAGAGTTGGTTTAACACTATTATACACTTTATTTTACAGTATGATGGCACTGATTTAACTCTGTGATAGAGTTGGTTTAACACTATTATAGAGTTTATGTTACAGTATGATGGAGCTGATGTAACACTGTGATAGAGCTGGTTTACCACTATTATAGAGTTTATTTTATAGTATGATGCAGCTGGTTTAACACTGTAATGGAACTGATTTAACACTGGGACATAGCTGATTTAACATTCTGGTGGAGCTGATTTAACACTGTGTTGGAGCTGGTTTAACACTATTATAGAGTTTATTTTAGAGTATAATGGAGCTGATTTAACATTGTGATGGAACTGATTTAACACTGTGATAGAGTTGGTTTAACACTATTATGGAGTTTATTTTACAGTATGATGGAGCTGATTTAACACTGTGATAGAGTTGGTTTAACACTATTATAGAGTTTATTTTAGAGTATAATGGAGCTGATTTAACATTGTGATGGAGCTAATTTAACACTGTGATAGAGATGATTTAACACTGTGATGGAGCTGATTTAACACTGCGACAGAGATGATTTAACACTGTGACGGAGCCAATTTAACACTGTGACGGAGCCGATTTAACACTGTGACGGAGCTGATTTAACACTGTGACTGAGCTGATTTAACATTGTGACGGAGCTGATTTAACACTGTGATGGAGCTGATTTAACATTGTGACCGAACTGATTTAACACTGTGATGGAGCTGATTTAATACTGTGATGGAGCTGGTTTACCACTATTATAGAGTTTATTTTATAGTATGATGCAGCTGGTTTAACACTGTGATGGAACTGATTTGACACTGGGACATAGCTGATTTAACATTCTGGTGGAGCTGATTTAACACTGTGTTGGAGCTGGTTTAACACTGTGATGGAGCCGATGTAACATTGCGAAGGAGCTGATTTAACACTGTGATGGAGCTGATTTAACACTGTGATGGAGCTGATTTAACATTGTGACGGCGCTGATTTAACACTGTGATGGAGCTGATTTAACACTGTGATGGAGCAGATTTAATATTGTGGCGGAGCCGATTTAACATTGTGACGGAGCTGATTTAACACTGTGAGGTAGCTGATTTAACACTGTGAAGGAGCTGATTTAACACTGCGATGGAGCCGATTTAACATTGTGACGGAGCTGATTTAACACTGACGGAGCCGATTTAACATTGTGATGGAGCGGATTTAACACTGTGATGGAGCTGATTTAACACTGTGATGGAGCCGATTTAACATTGTGACGGAGCCGATTTAACACTGCGATGGAGCCGATTTAACACTGCGATGGAGCCGATATAACATTGCGAAGGAGCTGATTTAACACTGTGAAGGAGCTGATTTAAGACTGCGATGGAGCTGATTTAACACTGTGAAGGAGCTGATTTAAGACTGCGATGGAGCCGATTTAACATTGTGACGGAGCTGATTTAACATTGAGATGGAGCGGATTTAACACTGTGATGGAGCTGATTTAACACTGTGATGGAGCCGATTTAACACTGTGATGGAGCTGATTTAACATTGTGATGGAGCCGATTTAACACTGTGATGGAGCTGATTTAACACTGTGATGGAGCCGATTTAACACTGCGATTGAGCCGATTTAACATTGTGACGGAGCTGATTTAACATTGTGACGGAGCTGATTTAACACTGTGATGGAGCTGATTTAACACTGTGATGGAGCCGATTTAACACTATTATAGAGTTTATTTTAGAGTATAATGGAGCTGATTTAACATTGTGATGGAACTGATTTAACACTGTGATAGAGTTGGTTTAACACTATTATGGAGTTTATTTTACAGTATGATGGAGCTGATTTAACACTGTGATAGAGTTGGTTTAACACTATTATAGAGTTTATTTTAGAGTATAATGGAGCTGATTTAACATTGTGATAGTGCTAATTTAACACTGTGATAGAGTTGGTTTAACACTATTATACACTTTATTTTACAGTATGATGGCACTGATTTAACTCTGTGATAGAGTTGGTTTAACACTATTATAGAGTTTATGTTACAGTATGATGGAGCTGATGTAACACTGTGATAGAGCTGGTTTACCACTATTATAGAGTTTATTTTATAGTATGATGCAGCTGGTTTAACACTGTAATGGAACTGATTTAACACTGGGACATAGCTGATTTAACATTCTGGTGGAGCTGATTTAACACTGTGTTGGAGCTGGTTTAACACTATTATAGAGTTTATTTTAGAGTATAATGGAGCTGATTTAACATTGTGATGGAACTGATTTAACACTGTGATAGAGTTGGTTTAACACTATTATGGAGTTTATTTTACAGTATGATGGAGCTGATTTAACACTGTGATAGAGTTGGTTTAACACTATTATAGAGTTTATTTTAGAGTATAATGGAGCTGATTTAACATTGTGATGGAGCTAATTTAACACTGTGATAGAGATGATTTAACACTGTGATGAAGCTGATTTAACACTGCGACAGAGATGATTTAACACTGTGACGGAGCCAATTTAACACTGTGACGGAGCCGATTTAACACTGTGACGGAGCCGATTTAACACTGTGACTGAGCTGATTTAACATTGTGACGGAGCTGATTTAACACTGTGATGGAGCTGATTTAACATTGTGACCGAACTGATTTAACACTGTGATGGAGCTGATTTAATACTGTGATGGAGCTGGTTTACCACTATTATAGAGTTTATTTTATAGTATGATGCAGCTGGTTTAACACTGTGATGGAACTGATTTGACACTGGGACATAGCTGATTTAACATTCTGGTGGAGCTGATTTAACACTGTGTTGGAGCTGGTTTAACACTGTGATGGAGCCGATGTAACATTGCGAAGGAGCTGATTTAACACTGTGATGGAGCTGATTTAACACTGTGATGGAGCTGATTTAACATTGTGACGGCGCTGATTTAACACTGTGATGGAGCTGATTTAACACTGTGATGGAGCAGATTTAATATTGTGGCAGAGCCGATTTAACATTGTGACGGAGCTGATTTAACACTGTGAGGTAGCTGATTTAACACTGTGAAGGAGCTGATTTAACACTGCGATGGAGCCGATTTAACATTGTGACGGAGCTGATTTAACACTGACGGAGCCGATTTAACATTGTGATGGAGCGGATTTAACACTGTGATGGAGCTGATTTAACACTGTGATGGAGCCGATTTAACATTGTGACGGAGCTGATTTAACACTGCGATGGAGCCGATTTAACATTGTGATGGAGCTGATTTAATACTGTGATGGAGCTGATTTAACATTGTGACGGAGCTGATATAACACTGTGACGGAGCTGATTTAACATTGTGACGGAGCGGATTTAACACTGTGATGGAGCTGATTTAACACTGTGACGGAGCTGATTTAACACTGTGACGGAGCTGATTTAACACTGTGACGGAGCAGATTTAATATTGTGGCGGAGCCGATTTATCATTGTGGCGGAGCCGATTTAACACTGCGATTGAGCCGATTTAACATTGTGATGGAGCGGATTTAACACTGACGGAGCCGATTTAACACTGCGATTGAGCCGATTTAACATTGTGATGGAGCGGATTTAACACTGTGATGGAGCTGATTTAACACTGTGATGGAGCTGATTTAACTTTGTGACGGAGCTGATTTAACACTGTGATGGAGCTGATTTAACACTGTCATGGAGCAGATTTAATATTGTGGCGGAGCCGATTTATCATTGTGGCGGAGCCGATTTAACATTGTGACGGAGCTGATTTAACACTGCGATGGAGCCGATTTAACACTGCGATGGAGCTGATATAACATTGCGAAGGAGCTGATTTAACACTGTGAAGGAGCTGATTTAAGACTGCGATGGAGCTGATTTAACACTGTGAAGGAGCTGATTTAAGACTGCGATGGAGCCGATTTAACATTGTGACGGAGCTGATTTAACATTGAGATGGAGCCGATTTAACACTGTGATGGAGCTGATTTAACACTGTGATGGAGCCGATTTAACACTGTGATGGAGCTGATTTAACATTGTGACGGAGCCGATTTAACACTGTGATGGAGCTGATTTAACACTGTGATGGAGCCGATTTAACACTGCGATTGAGCCGATTTAACATTGTGATGGAGCGGATTTAACACTGACGGAGCCGATTTAACACTGCGATTGAGCCGATTTAACATTGTGATGGAGCTGATTTAACACTGTGATGGAGCCGATTTAACATTGTGACGGAGCTGATTTAACACTATGATGAGAGCACATGTGACTGCAGATCCTGTTTTACCCTGTAAGATTGTATAATTGGTTTTAAAAGCTCCAAATGTTGCTTCAATCTGGATTCAAATTGCTTGACCTCAGATTTGTTGAGACAGTCTCTTCAGTCTTTTGGTTTGAGACACTCTGGTCTCTTTGGGACTCACGTGTTTGGTGGTGTGGACGTTGGACACACGGAGCAGTTTCAGGATGTAGCCTTCCACCAGGTTGCTGTTGATCTTGGTCATGGCCTGCTCTGCAGCTCCAAGCACCACCGGGTCTTTGCATGAACCCGGCTCCATCTGCGGCTGATCCACCGGTGCGCCGTGGACGTGCACGTGAGACAACGCTAACACCAGGGACATGAACACAAAGTGCTTCATGGTGCCGAATGGAATGACTTGTGAAACTCGAGCTTTTATACCGTGCAGCTGTTCGCTGCAGGACGTCCACCCACTCGCTCATCATCACATCATCACTGACCCTCTGTCCTCAGGTAAATATAACCTTTAACCCCCACAGCTGCAGACACACACACAACTGTACCTTCAAGCTCCTATCTGAGGAATGCTGCACCAGTTGATCAGTCTGCTAATTAATCGGGATTGTGTGCTGACTTCTGCTCTGCAGTCGAGTTCTTTCTTTGGAGGTCGATCGCGACAAATGTCAGGCTGACAGCGATTCCCGCTAAACAAAAACTCCACTTTCTCAGCTGCAGCTTCTCTGATTTGTGTGAACTCACTGTGTCCGACCACGAGATGAAGAGCTCTTTGTTTGTTGCTCTTTGTTTTCTACGCCACATTCCTCCCCCCCAGCCATGATTGGTCACGCTGTCATATGACGAGTTACATCACACTGAGGACTCAGGATTCACGTGTTGCTAATGTAAAGACTTTGTTGCTAGATTGTGCGACTTTCTGAACCTCCCTAAACATCATCCTAAACATCTGACCATTTCTATTCCACACAGCCAGTTTATAAACAACAACAAAATTACTGCAATAGAATTTCCACCTGCACAGCAAAATCACCAGTGTTAATTTAACACTGGTGATTTTGCATTTAACACTGGTGCATCCAGCTATATACAAATATAGGTGTCAATTTCTTTGGGGCATTGAAAAAGCCTCTGCTGTCATTTTATCGGCAAGTGCTTGGACTTCAGCAGCCTTGTAGATCCACCATGGATTTTTCAGCTTGAGAGTTTTGCTTTGATTGTTGAAGTCAAGACTTTATCTCTTGCGAGGTCTGATTTTTCTGGAGGTTGAGGAAACCTTTTCGCGTTTGGTTGATGAGTCATTGGGGGACCTGGTCATTCTCATCAAACCGGTCCTCACTTCACTGTCACTTTATTTATTCAATGTCTCCAAAGGAGCAACGAGCTGTACAGCAATGGGTATACAGAAAAGTACAAAATAAAAAGAAAAGAAAAACACACCAGACATTCAGTACACAAGGGAGACACAGTACAGACCTGAATTGATGGAAATGGAACCGAGTTACCTAACATGATTTGCCATCAACCCAAAGTACCTGCTTCTCTCCTCTGGTCAGCATTCAGAACAGAGATAGCCACAGGTACAAAGGAGTGGTTACAGTAGTGTTCAGAATAATAGTAGTGCTATGTGACTAAAAAGATTACTCCAGGTTTTGAGTATATTTCTTAATGTTACATGGGAAACAAGGTACCAGTAGATTCAGTAGATTCTCACAAATCCAACAAGACCAAGCATTCATGATATGCACACTCTTAAGGCTATGAAATTGAGCTATTAGTAAAAAAAAAAAAGTAGAAAACAGGGTGTTCACAATAATAGTAGCATCTGCTGTTGACGCTACAAACTCAAAACTATTATGTTCAAACTGCGTTTTTAGCAATCCTGTGAATCACTAAACTAGTATTTAGTTGTATAACCACAGTTTTTCATGATTTCATCACATCTGCAAGGCATGGAGTCAACCAACTCACATTTCTTAGTTTTGCTTCAGAAACAAGTTCTCAATTGGATTTAGGTCCAGGGATTGGGCAGGCCACTCCAAAACATTAATTTTGTTTGTTTGGAACCAAGATTTTGCTCGTTTACTAGTGTGCTTGGGGTCATTGTCTTGTTGAAACACTCATTTCAAGGGCATGTCCTCTTCAGTATAAGGCAACATGACCTCTTGAAGTATTTTGACATATCCAAACTGATCCATGATACCTGGTATGTGATATATAGGCCCAACACCATAGTAGGAGAAACATGCCCATATCATGATGCTTGCACCACCATGCTTCATTGTCTTCATTGTGAACTGTGGCTTGAATTCAGAGTTTGGGGGTCGTCTCACAAACTGTCTGCGGCCCTTGGACCCAAAAAGAACAATTTTACTCTCATCAGTCCACAAAATATTCCTCCATTTCTCTTTAGGCCAGTTGATGTGTTCTTTGGCAAATTGTAACCTCTTCTGCACATGTCTTTTATTTAACAGAGGGACTTTGTGGGGGATTCTTGCAAATAAATTAGCTTCACACAGGCGTCTTCTAACTGTCACAGCACTTACAGGTAACTCCAGACTGTCTTTGATCATCCTGGAGCTGATCAATGGGTGAGCCTTTGCCATTCTGGTTATCCTTCTATCCATTTTGATGGTTGTTTTCCATTTTCTTTCACGCGTCTCTGTTTTTTTTGTCCATTTTAAAGCATTGGAGATCATTGTAGATGAACAGCCTATAATTTTTTGCACCTGCGTATAAGTTTTCCCCTCTTCATTCAACTTTTAATCAAACTACGTTGTTCTTCTGAACAATGTCTTGAATGTCCCATTTTCCTCAGGCTTTCAAAGAGAAAAGCATGTTCAACAGGTGCTGGCTTCATCCTTAAATAGGGGACACCTGATTAACACCTGTTTGTTCCACAAAATTGACAAACTCAATGACTGAATGCCACACTACTATTATTGTGAACATTATTGTGAATTTTAAGTAATTATTTTACTCCTGTGTAAAATCTTAGGAGCGGCTAGCATTTTCGCTAGCAGTTAGCTTGCGTTAGCTATTTCGGACCCCCATCATCATTTTTTCATTTCATTTTTTTACACTCCTGTTAGTTAATTAACTGTTTAGTGTATTTTATAGCCGCTGCTTTTTACCTGTTTAATACTTCTGTTAGCTTTTCAGTGTAACTGCTGTGAATTTTAATAAATTTATTTGCGTCTGTGTGAGCCTTAGGAGTGGTTAGCTTATCCATTATTGGTTAGCTCGTGTTTGCTTGGCTACATTCTTGAATTTCTTAGTGCACAAAGTACACTACTAATTGTAGAGAAGCTTGAAGAAAATTCTTCTCTACAAGAGTCAAGACAGAAGTCAGACCACCAGAGCAAGAATTTTAGCTGAGGAAGCTTCTGCGATTTGAAGCGAAACGTCCTCACGTCAAGCAACCCAGTCCAGTCGAAGATTCAAGCTTCTCTACTATGGAAACCACCTGGACAACTGAGAGCCTACACAGATACACTACTAATTCTACTTTACACCCTCCGTAAATCCTGCGTGATGTTGGAAGATAGGGTACTGCTTCCGTAGTCATGTCCATAAAAATCATAGAGGGATATGCTTTTCAAACTTAATACCCATTACTATATTGGATGATGTTGAAATTGAGGATGGCCCAGTGGTTGTTCCAGCAATAGCAAAGATTTCGTGTCTGCTACCTACAACGCGAGTGGAATGTCTTAAACTTAAACCTACTTCTAGGCATCTTACATATGCTACTCTGGAACCACCCCTAAACCAAAACAGTTCAACTGTCAACCCCACTGAGGTCCTTAGACTGGGTCTCATTAACATAAGATCATTGTCCTCAAAATCATTGTTGATCAATGATCTAATTATTGATCATCACTTAGATATGATTGGGCTATGTGAAACCTGGCTTAAACCTACAGCTGTCCTCCCCTTAAATGAAGCCTGCCCACCAGCTTATACATTTACTCACATCCCTCGTGATGCGAAGCAAGGCGGGGGTGTTGCCCTTATTAATAAATCTAGGTTTAGCTTATTAGCTGTTGGGGGTTACAAATATCACTCGTTTGAGCATCTGATTCTCCACTCTGCTCAGGATATTACACATTGCCAAGGTCAGAAGAATAAAAATCAGTTTTATTACTTTGTCACTGTATATAGGCCTCCTGGCCCATATTCTGAATTCTTCAATGAATTTGGTGCGTTCATCTCTAACTTGTCAACTAGTGTAGATAACATTCTGATCATTGGTGACTTTAACATTCATATAAATAAGCCTTCTGATCCCCTCTGCAAATCATTTATGGAAATTGTGGATGCATTAGGATTTCGGCAATGCATTCGGGATTCAACGCACATTAGTGGAAATACCCTGGATCTGGTTCTCGCACGTGGTATTGCTGTCACGAATATTGACATCATGCCTCTTACATCAGTGGTGTCTGATCACTCACTTATTAAGTTTACAGTTTCGCTGCCATGTTTAGTGGAACAACAACCTTATATATCATTACGGCAATGCATCAACTCCTCAACTAAGACTGAACTCAAAGCTAGACTGCCTGATGTCTTAGCTTCGCATTTGACAAATACCCAGTCAGTAGACAGACTTGTGGATAGTTTAAACTCAGTGCTCAAAACTACACTTGACATGATTGCACCACCTGTGTTAAAACTACGCTCCCCCAAATCACAGTCACCTTGGTTCAATGATTATTTGCGTGACCTCAAGCATAAAGCAAGAGGTCTAGATCGGAAATGGCGTCGTTCAAAATTAGAAGTATTTCACCTTGCGTGGCGTGATGCTATCTTAGACTATAAGCATGCATTACTGGCTACAAAGCAGACTTACTACTCTGATTTGATCAACAAAAACAAGCATAACTCAAAGTTCTTGTTCAACACGGTGGCAACACTTATGCATGGACAACCACCTGTAGTTTGCTCTCGTTTTACAGCACAAGATTTCCTGGATTACTTTGGGAAGAAAATAGAAGACATCAGGTTAAACATATCCCAACATGCCTTAATCCAGCCACTACACCCTGCTATTGAGGTGGGCGCCACTACTGAGGTATTACCTAGATTTACAGAATTTGATAGTATCTCACTAGGCATACTGACAAAACTCGTAACGTCAACAAAAAGCACAACCTGTTTATTTGATCCTATACCAACAAAACTGTTTAAGGACCTGTGGTCCACTCTTGGGCCGACTGTGCTGGAAATTATTAATCTTTCTTTAACTTCTGGATCTGTTCCTAAATGTTTCAGATCTGCAGTGATTAAACCATTACTTAAGAAACCTAATCTTGACCCTAGTGTATTGACAAACTATCGGCCGATATCAAATCTATCATTTTTCTCTAAAATTCTGGAAAAAGTGGTGTCACGGCAGCTCGTAGACTATCTTACTGAGAATAATCTCTTTGAGCCACTGCAGTCTGCTTTTAGAAAATATCATTCCACAGAGATGGCTCTCACTAAAGTGGTGAATGATCTTCTGCTTACAATGGATTCGGACACCACTACGATTCTGTTGCTGTTAGATCTCAGTGCTGCATTTGATACAGTGGATCATCATATTCTACTTGATAGGCTGGAAAATCATTTTGGGATTACTGGGAGTGCCCTTGCATGGCTGACGTCACACTTGACCAGTCGTTCTCACTGTGTTTTGTACAGTAACACTACCTCTAACCTTACTGACATGAAATTTGGGGTTCCACAGGGGTCTGTCTTAGGCCCCCTGCTTTTCTCCCTTTATATAGCACCCCTTGGCCACATATTGCGGCGTTTTGGGATTACCTTTCACTGCTATGCAGATGATACTCAGTTATACAAATGATGAAATGATGGTTCTTGGTCCAGTTAATGCTCAGCCTTGGCTCGTGTGTCATACATCACATTGACAAAGTGAGGCACCTTGGGGTAATTTTTGATCCTTCGTTGTCCTTTGGACTCCACATTAGAAATATTACTAGGACTGCTTTCTTCCACCTGCGAAATATAGCGAAGATTCGTCCCATCCTGTCTATGGCTGATGCTGAGACCCTGATCCATGCATTTATCTCTTCTAGATTGGACTACTGCAATGTTCTATTTTCTGGTTTACCGCAGTCTAGCATTAGGGCTCTCCAATTGGTTCAAAATGCTGCAGCCAGACTTTTGACACGAAGCAGAACGTTCAACCACATTACACCCATTTTGGCATCCCTTCACTGGCTTCCTGTCCCAGTAAGATCAGATTTTAAGGTTCTGCTACTAACCTATAAAATTATTCATGGACTGGCACCTCCCTACCTAGCTGACCTAATTAAACCTAACGTACCAGCCCGGGCTTTACGTTCTCAGGGTGCAGGACTACTTTGTGTCCCTAAGGTGAATAAGAAGTCTGTGGGTCACAGAGCTTTCTCTTATCGTGCCCCTGTTCTGTGGAATGATCTCCCTGCATCAATAAAACAGTCAGATTCTGTGGAGACTTTCAAGTCCAGACTTAAGACGCAGTTATTTTCACTTTCATATGACTAGCATACTGGTACAGTTTTGTTTTACACTTTTTACTCTTTTAATTCATTTATTAGTAATTGGAGCGGGCCGCGGCCTCAACTTTACCTAAATTCTGGGTCTTTTATTGAAGTTTAGGGCTAGTGGCCGGCGATCACCTTAGTATTTCCTGTTTTTCTTGTTGTTTAATGCTGGCAAATTATACAGTGTTTTTTTTGTCTTTCTGATGCCTGATTCTGTTTTTTCTCTATGTTTAAGGTGCAGCTTCATCCAGAGATGGGAGTTGTGTTCGTGTTGGCGATCCTGTCCTGTGCGCCAATAGCATTTCTTGTATATTTGTCCATGAATTGTTCTGTAATTTATGTTTGTAGCATGGCCCAAGCAGAGGGTTACCCCTTTGAGTCTGGTCTGCTTGAGGTTTCTTCCTCAGAGGGAGTTTTTCCTTACCACTGTTGCTCTGGGGGTTGGTAAGGTTAGACTTTACCTGTGTGAAGCACTTTGAGGCAACTCTGTTGTGATTTGGTGCTATATAAATGAAAATAAATTGAAAATTGAAATTGAATTTCTTTTTTTTTTTTTTTTTACTAATAGCCCAATTTCATAGCCTTAAGAGTGTGCATATCATGAATGCTTGGTCTTGTTGGATATGTGAGAATATATTGAATCTACTTGTTTCCCATGTTACAATAAGAAATATACTCAAAACCTGGATTAATCTTTTTAGCCACATAGCACTAATATTATTCTGAACACTACTGTATATCTGTTGCTCCTCACTGTAGGAAAGCTAAGCCTTGCTCCAGATGGAAAATAACAAAATTCCAAACCATGGAGAGGGTGGGCCGATCAGAGAAGATCCTCTGAGCTTTCCTCCTCATCTGTCTGGAAAACAAGTCAGACAGTGAGGTCTGCTGGGCCCCCAAGAGCTTGCTGCACAATTTTACAATGTTGTGAAGTGGCTTCCTTGCTTTAATGCTGAGGTTTCTGTACAAGCACATCATCGAAAAAGTTAAAACCGATTCAACACAAGATTTATAAAACAGGGTCATTATTGTCCTGTCCACTTGAAAACATGACAACTTATGAAGACAAAACAGATGCTGCTGACCCTTCTTATACAGCAGATCTGCATTGTCAAAGTTCAGCTTGCTATCTATCAGCATTCCCAAGTATTTATAGTTGTCCACATGCTCCACCTGTTGGCCATTGATTGTAGTGGTTTTGGGTGAGATCATCCATTTCCGAAAGTCAATAACCATATCTTTTGTCTTGACAACATTCAGCTGCAAGGAGTCGTAACACCACTGAACCATATCTGGGGCCATGTTCCCTTTCATCACCATGCAGGAGACTGATTATAACAGAATCATCTGCAAATTTTAATATATGGGGATTCTTATAGTGGCTGCGGCAGTCATTTTTATACAAAATATACAAGACAGGGGACAGCACACAACCCTGTGGTGAGCCAGTTGAGGAAAACAAAACATCAGAAAGGCAACCATTTACCCTCACTCACTGAAATCTCCCTGTTAAAAAGTTCAAAATCCAACCTGCCATAGTAAAATCCAGTTTAAAATCCTTAACAAGCTTATTTATTAAAATATGTGGTTGGATAGTGTTAAAAGCAGAAGAAAAGTCTAAAAAAAGAAGACATGCATGTGCCTTAGGACTTTCTAAATGCTTCAGGACCAAATTTAAGAGGGTGGCAGTAGCATCCTCCACGCCTCGACCAGCCCTATAAGCAAACTGAAGAGGGTCGAGTAAATGCTCTATCTGGGAAAGAAGTTCGTTCTTCATCAATTTTTCAAAAGATTTCATAACTAGTGAAGACAGAGCCACAGGTCTAAAGTCATTGAAGACCTTGGGGGATTTGATGTTGGCCACAGGGATTATTGTGCTTTGTTTCCAAACATTAGGAACCCCCTGTTCGTTGACTGACCTTTGAAATATATCAAAAACGACTGGGCCTAGTTGTTCTGCACAAGAGGATAATAAACGGCTGCACAATAATAATAAATATAAACGGTAATAAACTTTCCTGGTGCTTCCTCTTCTGGTGTCCAAGTGCTTCTTGGCAGGCTGTTGTTTTGGCCATCTTGAGCTCCTCCCAATGTTTAGGAGGTGAAATAGAGGACCTAGTGGAGAGTTTCTTCATCAAGCACTGTTGATACCGGTTTTGTTTCTGGGGCTTCAAGCTTGGTGATGTTGAATCGTTTGAAAGTTTTACAGATCGGATGATGATCTGTCCAACAGTTGTCTACAGTAGTCATCTAGTCATTGCCTTGGTGGATACGACATTTTTTTGGTCACACATTCAGACGATTGTGTTGTTGAGCAGTTGGCAATGCTTTGAGCGCGGGTGTTGCCAGAAGACTTTGAACTTTTGCTTTGGCCCGACGATGGCGTTGGTGATGTCGAGATTGTGTTTGGTGCACGTTGTGAGAAGCAGGGTACTGTTGACGTTGCAGTTATCTACTCCATTTCTCCCAATGGTTCTGGTGGTCCTCTCTGATCCTAAACAGGGCTGCTCAGTCGCAGATGAAGCTGTTGAAAAACCGTCCTGCTTCTTCCAAGGGTCTAACGACTACATCACACATTTGCTGCTTCCGTGGTGGGTCAGAGCTCAGCGCCTTACAGTCCTGCTCCATCACTCTTTGCTGATCACTGTGGGTGTTCAGCGCAATGCAGAAGATCGGGGGGGGGGGGGGGGGGGTGTCAACCTAGAGATGCCTGACTGTTTTTTTCTTTTTTTTTTGTAAGTGGTAATGCCGTTGCATACTGACTGACAAACACACGGTCATTGACAGGTCCTCAGCCTGGTCCAACGGCTGGGACACCTATGTCCTGTGGACGTTTTAACTCTGTGAGTGTCATTCCACAGGACTAAGTAAGGCCACAGGAGTCAGCGCGGATGGTGTGGAGTTGGAATAAACTGGAAATGGGAACATTGTTGTGTTGTGCATGAGAAATTTCACAAACCTTTAATAAAACCTTTTTAAGTCATAAAAAAAAAAAACATTGTTCTGAAACTTTTTGTTTTTTTAGTACCTGAGTTTGGGCAAACTTTGACCTTTGTTGTAACAAAATAAACAGTCTATGGCAGATGTGCAGGGGCAGATTGATATGCAGCCTGTGCAAATACCGTGTTGCAATATCTGTCTCGTACACTTATTTAAAGGACACCAGGGTTCATGCATGACTGACAAATCCACCACACAGAGGGTTTTCTTTCCTTTATCACCTTCACCAAACAGGTTGTTTACAGCAGCGTAACTCTGTGCACATCCAACCGATCTGCACCCAGCTGTCAATGTGCACCAGCAGACAGCGGACACCAAGGCTCCCTGAGGGGAAACAGCCAAACTGTAAGGTGAAGTGCGACGTGCAGTCCTTTGCACCAGGTGGGGGGATATGTCACCTTATGTTCTGGCAATTTTCAAGTCCAGATTAGTTGCTGCCTGATCTCATGGGGGTGTACTCTGACACACAGCCGTCAACATTGTGTTAAAGTTTAAAAGGAGAATTTTAGTGAAAATCTGGCATCTTGTTAAAACTGTATTTTGGAATTCTGGGTCTTACTGCATGCACGAGCTGTTCTGAGTGTCCATCTAGTTTAACTTGTAAATCTTTGAACTCTGTGTGGATGAAAAGAGCGGAAAACTGTGAGGCCACTGACACAAATCTTTCTGAAAATAAATAGACGAATATATAAATGAATCAATAAATAAATAATGCATGGGGGAATTACTGGAACTTACTGATTTTCATTTCCACAAATATTGAATCAGCAGGCTTAAAGGGCAACATTTTCTTATCTCTTTTACTCATGGTATGCTGAGTGTCAATAACAGGGGTGAACCATCTCACCCCCAACAGAACAAACACGTAACCAGCAGAGGCCGTGGGTCAGAAGTCATGTTTAGACAGTCCAGTAATCAGAACTCAAAGACTGATTTGTAAATGTCAGCACGGCTCAGGCGTCAGCCACATTCCAGATTCTACAGTCTTTTAACAGGATTCACTGTCCTGATTAAGACGAGTGTCTTGTGCTGGAATGAAGTCAGATTAAGATCAGTATGCATCAAAGGACTGAGATCAAAAGGTGAATCGGAAGCATTAATGTGGATCTGGCTCATAGTAACGGCTCTTTCTGTTTGTTTCATGATAAACAAGCTGCCATAAAACCATGCAGATGTTCTCCCATGGAGGGCTTATTTTAAGCTCTTGAAAACACATTGATTAGTTTTTGCAGATAAACATGAATGAACAGACGGTTCTAAACGCTGTATTCCATTTCTACTAATAAACGCCCCTAAATCCTACATACTGTAGCTTTAACTATAAAAATAAGATAAAACGTTGGACATTATCACCCCTTTAAGTCACAATCGGGGTCACATTTCTGTAATGAAGCGGACATGAGGGGCATTTGACAAACAAAATTTGTACAAAGCCTCCCTTTGCTTTTGTTCCTTTTGCTTTAAATCAAAAGGGAGGCTTTATTACCTCACTAACAAAGCGTACAGCTGGATGTGTGTGAGTGATGAACAAAGTGTGTTAATGACGTCACACTGATGTCACAGTGATTATTGTACATTACCGTGCCGACCTACAATAAGTGCAGAGAGATGAGGCTGAAAGTAGCACAGTTATCGAGTTCTGTAGTGTTAGTTCTGCTGAATTTCACTTTAACTGTACTTATGATAGTCACAAGGTGGCACTGCCGTACTTTGTACTCTGAATTCAGTGTCACTGCAAGTTTTCTGAGTGGATCAGGTCCTCTGGGATTACAGGGATAATTTAGATTTAACAAATGAGCTAAGAGGAAACCAAACACCATAAAATAATAAAACTCTTAGATTGTTTGTGTGTAATTACATAGAGAAAACACACACACACACACGCACACACCCACATGCGCACACACGGCTGCTCCCTTGTTTTCACTTGGGAGGATCTGCTTGTTGATTTAGCACAAGTTTAATGCCGGATGCCCTTCTTGACACAACTCCGCATTTAAATTTCAATTTAATTTCAATTTGTTTTCATTAATGTAGCGCCAGCTCACAACAAACTTGCCTCAAGGCACTTCACACAAGTAAGGTTTAATCTTACCAACCCCCAGAGCAAACACACAGGCGACAGTGGTAATGAAAAACTCCCTCTGATGATTTGAGGAAGAAACATCAAGCAAGTGGGCATCTGTGTGGTCAGCAGAGGGCAACGAGGACATCGGGCAAAAGGAGGGTTCATTGGAGGCACTTGAGTTGGCGAGCAGCCAGCAGTTGGGGCATCATCTGTGCAGGCGTGCACGCGGTAACACAGTGCCACCAGCTGCACAAGCTGCTGTGAAGAAAAAATTACTAAAAAATTTAAAAATACATGCTGCGATGGTTTTGTGCACTCTGCAGCTTTTCACAGCAGCTGCGTGAAAAAAAAAAAAAAAAGAAATTACATGCCACCCATGGGAAACGAACCTGCACCAAAAGCTCTGAGTGCCAGTCAGAAACTTTACCACTGAGCTACAACCACTGTGAGAAAGTGTATCATATCAGGAAAGACATAGACGTGCTTAAAAAAATAAATAAAATCGCACACTATATAAAAACACCACATTTTATTGAATCCCTCGTATCAAGCGGACAATACAAATATGATCCGTCTGTTCCTCTGTAGATGACTCATAATCAGAGACCTACAGTCATGAAATGACATAAATGAGAAGCAGTTCACTCTTTTCATGTCCACATCTACTGGTCCAGTATGTCCAGTCGCCACGCGTGCGTATTCTGTCCGAAACGCTTGTCTTGTGGACGCCGCACCACAAGACAGACACCGCATCATGTGGAACAGAGCTCACGTGGGTGATGTGACACTCAGATCGCCCATTGCATTATGATCTGATGGTCCGTTTCAACCTGGGAGCAGCCTGTCGATGTCCACGCCGTGTGTGCGCTCGCTCGCTGCAGCCCGTCGTCACAGCATATATGTTTTTATTTATGTCCATGTAAGGACAGAAAGCAGACACATGCATGTCACAATGGGCAGTGTTAGTCCATACCTGTCCAAACCCAGGACGTGTTGTCCAGCTGGTATGTCCAGATCCACAGCTGCGTCTGTTGGCGGCCACGCCCCATGTCAATTCAGCGCACCCACCAACGTGTCAGTGTGTGTTTTTGCAAAGCCACACTTGTGGGGAACTTAGACAAATTTCACATCCACCTCGACAGTGATTGCCTGCTTACTGTTTTCGTGATGATAGTACGAATGGCCACATATTTTCTAAGTGCCAAACGTGCGGTGTTAGATGTTCATGTGTGTCACCTGGAATTTGGCCGACACCTGCCGCAAGAGGGATCCATGGGCTCGCACAGCGCACACTTTGTCTTTCAGCCATTGATGTGCACAAATAGGTGTAGCAACAGGTGTACGAGGCAGCTACGATTGTACACGTTTTGCACACGATTCCTGCTTCATGCGCACTTTATGCGCAAATCAACCAAATTTGCACTCTGTGTGAAAGGGCCCTAAGTAATGGTTTAATCATTGCAGATTTGAAACATTTAGGAACAGATCCACAAGATGATGAGAAATTAATCATTTCCAGCACAGTCGGCCCAAGAGTGGGCCACAGGTCCTAAACAGTTTTCTTGGTATAGGATCAAATAAGCAGGTTGTGCTTTTTGTAGACGTTATGAGTTACATGGATAAATATGGCAGGGGTGTGTTTTGAAGCAGGGAAATATCAAATGTCACTTTTAAATGACATTTGTACCATCATTATTCACTTTTGTATGGAGTGTATGAGGGTCACCTTCAGTTAATGATTAAATAAACACTTTGGTCTTCACCTAGGACTTAAATATAAGCAGCAGGTTCAACAACAGTTTGAAAGGGAAAATGTCCTCAAATAGATTTTCCACCACAAAGTCAAAAACAACAGCAGCTTAATGCGCCAAATGAAACACCTCACGACGAGCTAATGGACGACTTTAAGTGTCTGTCCTAGGCACACGTGCACATGCATGCATGCCCAAATGCACATCACGTGTAAATCTGCCTGTGCACGCGCACACGCACGCACACACACACACACACACACACACACACACACACACACACACACACACACACACACACACACACACACACACCACACACACACACACACACACAACAAACACATTGTTTACTCAACAGAAACAAAATATCCATCAAAGGTAATTTCAAGGGATCTGCAACTAAATTTTGACAGCTGCTGCCAAATTTTCTATATCTGTCGATACAAGAACTTTCTGTAACTATGCCACCCATTTTAAATGTACCAAAAGCACTGCGACCTTTACTGTTAGTTTTTGATAAAATGTTTCAGTTTGTGCTGCAGTTCTCCAGAGTCCCAATCTGGTGTCTGTTGCATGTTAATTTAGTTTGTTCGGTGAAAATGAAAAGAAAAAAAACCCCAAAAACACGCATAGTTGGATGTCACATTTTCTTCGGAACCAAAATTTTTTTCTAAGCAAAATTTGAACTTGAAGTATGTTGGAATTATGGAAGTTGGAAGTATGTTGGGACCTCAATTCATACTAACATTAGCCTGTTAATACTGTGATATGTGACACTAGCATGTTTTCATGGTAAACATTAGCCAATTAGGTTTTCCATTATGTGGTGCTAGTAAATTTTCATGGTAACCAAATAGCATTGCAACATTAATCAGTTAACATCGCATTATGTGACACTAGTGAGTTTCCATGATAGCATAGCCAAACAGCATCACATTATGTGACACTAGTGAGTTTTTTATGCTAATGTAGCCAGTTAACATTGTGGTATGAGACACTTGCAAATATCCATGGTAATGTTTGTAATTAGTATCACATTATCTGACACCAGCGAATTTTCATGGTAAACAATAGCCAATAGGATTGCATCTCACCCATATTGGCCTCTCTTCATTGGCTTCCTGTTAATTCTAGAATAGGATTTAAAATTCTTCTTCTTACTTATAAGGTTTTGAATAATCAGGTCCCATCTTATCTTAGGGACCTCATAGTACCATATTACCCCATTAGAGCGCTTCGCTCTCAGACTGCAGGCTTACTTGTAGTTCCTAGGGTTTGTAAGAGTAGAATGGGAGGCAGAGCCTTCAGCTTTCAGGCTCCTCTCCTGTGGAACCAGCTCCCAATTCAGATCAGGGAGACAGACACCCTCTCTACTTTTAAGATTAGGCTTAAAACTTTCCTTTTTGCTAAAGCTTATAGTTAGGGCTGGATCAGGTGACCCTGAACCATCCCTTAGTTATGCTGCTATAGACGTAGACTGCTGGGGGGTTCCCATGATGCACTGAGTGTTTCTTTCTCTTTTTGCTCTGTATGCACCACTCTGCATTTAATCATTAGTGATTGATCTCTGCTCCCCTCCACAGCATGTCTTTTTCCTGGTTCTCTCCCTCAGCCCCAACCAGTCCCAGCAGAAGACTGCCCCTCCCTGAGCCTGGTTCTGCTGGAGGTTTCTTCCTGTTAAAAGGGAGTTTTTCCTTCCCACTGTTGCCAAGTGCTTGCTCACAGGGGGTCGTTTTGACCGTTGGGGTTTTACATAATTATTGTATGGCCTGCCTTACAATATAAAGCGCCTTGGGGCAACAGTTTGTTGTGATTTGGTGCTATATAAATAAAATTGATTTGATTTGATTTGATTTGATATTTATGGTCGGCTATATGTTGCACTAAAGTAGGTGAAGTAATGTTAAACAAGTGAGACAATTCAAAAAAACCCATTTAATTACGGTCAATTACCGTTACTTGTGATTTTTATTTCAGCGGATTTAAAGACAACAGTACAATTAACGGTGATAATGGTGTGTGTCATCAGAATGAGGTTTTATTTTTGTAAATTAAACAAAACGGGATCCGGTTTGTTCACTACTTAAAAGTACTACATTTATTTGTGAACTTTAAAACTCAGTTTGGGGTTGTAATATACACCATCAAATAATATACAGACGTTCGGACCCGTGGACCACATCGACGTAACAATGCCCGCTCTAACTTTAGAACTCAAATTTCCATTTCGTCAGTACATGGGTAGGTCCTCCGACCTTCGACCTCTGCCTGGCATTTCAGCAAGGTCACGCTGAGCCTGTTAGCTGACATGCCAGGAGCAAAATGGATACTTTTTTTTGTGTGTAAATCTACCAGTGAGAACACAGAGTTTGGGGCAACCAAAAAAGAAGAGGAGGGTCTTGGTTTGCTTGGTGTCTTGGTGATCCGGATCACAATCCGGATCCCGATGCTAACGCATTAGCATGTCTATGGCATTTGCAGTGTTAAAAGTTAGCATTAAGCAGTTGCAGCTGTCATCACGTTCTGGTGCATTTGTTTTCAAATTGTAATATTTCTTAAATTTATTTTTGTTTATATATTAATAATCTAATGATTATTATGTACAATTTTAGAGAAAGAGACAAAAGAAATAGATCACTGTGCCAAGGAGGGAATCTCTTTAGGGTCAGTGACCCTATGGCCTTGTTTAGAGAAGTGTTTCATAAATGTTAAAAAATTCATATATTTGCAGTTTAGTTGAATAATAAATTGAATTTTGTCTCTTATTTGTTTTTGTCTATAAGCACATGCAATATCAATATCAGTGCCTCAGATGACAGTAGCTTCTGGGAAGGTGCAAGTTGCAATAAACTGTGATGCCAAGCACTAAGGATACATGCTATCCAGTCACAGCAGATGAGGCGTGTAGATGTTATGGCGTCAGTGACCCCATGGCCTTGGCGGAGGTTTGCACTCTCTGAGTGCTTCTAGTATTAAAATGTGTTAGTTGTGTCAAAGGCATTTAAAAACACAAGACTTACCTATTCAACCTCCTGAAGAACCATGATGGACTGCTTGTTTTTTATTTCAATTAAAGACTCTGTTTTTGTTGCTCTTCTGTTTTTTGTTTGTTGTTTGTTTGTTTTTGTTTTCTGGTTTTTCTGTTTGTAAGGAAATTCTTGTAAAATTTGTAAAAACCTTGTAAGTGTAGAATGGCCACAATGAAATGTGTTTGAAATATGACAAAAGGTAAAAATAGAGGAACAGAGAGTTTAAAAAAAAAACACATTTAAAATGTTGATAAGGGTGTAAAATGTGTGAAAGAATAGAAAGATTTTTAAAAACCTGTTTAAAATATTTACAAAGGCTGTAAAATGTGTAAATGCAGAGACAGTTCCTTAAAAACAGAAATATACTGTATTACAATGTGCTTAACATTTAAAAGAATAAAAAGAAATGATGTTGAAATTGTGTGTTTGGTGGGGGGGGGGGGGGGGGAGCAGCTATTCATTTGTTCCCCGGGGGATAATTTGTAAAATTGTATAATTTGTAAAAACCTTGTAAGTGTTAGAATGGCCTAAGCAGGGGTCACCGCTCTAAGTCTGGTCTGCTTGAGGTTTCTTCCTCTTTATCACCAGAGGGAGTTTTTCCTTAAGGTTCCACCTATGTGCTTGCTCAGGGTTGAGAGATCGGGAAGGTGGGCCTTACTCGCATGGTAGCACCTTGAGCCAGCAATGTTGATTTGGTGCAGTATAAATAAAATAAACTGAACTGAAATGGAATTTACTGATCACATAATGTACACACAAATAACTGATTCAGTGAACAAATAACTGATAACTGAATCAAAAACAAGTAACTGATTGAATCAGTCATTTGTTATTTTTTTTAAATATGTAAATGTGTCTGTGTTGACATTTACCAGGAGCACAATTTGCTACAAGCAGTATATATGACCAAACAAAAAACAAACAAACAAACAAAAAAAAACCTACCCCTTTATGACATCACTACCTGTTTTGTATTCAAGTTTTAGGAATTTTGGACCTTTTTTTTATGTTTTGGCCTGGTATGATCTTAGAATAAGAATAAAAGTACAGATCATATGATCTTTACTTTAATTTATGATCTTTACTTTTATGTTTTTCTCCTGCCTTTAATGTGTTATTGACTAGTCTGAACAACAAGAAAGATTAGTGTCTGGAAGACATTTGACAGCAGTGGAAAAGATATTTATCATCACAGAGAAACAGCCGTTATCACGAAGCATGATGGATGAGAATATTCCTCAACCTCAATGTATGGATTCTTCAGAAAATACAGCACAAAACAGAAGTGTTATTGGAGACGAGATGAACACTGTCGAGATGAACAGTGTCGAGACGAACACTGTCGAGATGAACACTGTCGAGACGAACACTGTCGAGACGAACACTGTCGAGACGAACGCTGTCAAGGAGTTCAAGGAGTACAGGAAAAGTGGCTAAAAAGGTCAAGGAGGACATGGAAAAGCTGATAAAAGACAGCAAGGAGCGCCAGGAGAAGATGCAGTTGAAGTGTCAGCAGTGTGAACGGTCAGTGTCAACTGTCGAGACGAACACTGTTGAGACGAACCGGCAGCGCCGGTGGTCACGGAGGGTCACAGCGGCTTGATAACAAAACAAGGAGGACAAACAAGGATCAGGAGCAGAGCACAAACAGCGACAACAGAGTCACGAGTTAAGGCAGAAATCTGAATTCCTCAACAAAGTGATGATGAGGAAAAGCGTTAAAAGAGTACGAGGAGCGCCAGAAGAAGAGCTGCTAAAAGACAGGTGGAGCGCCAGGAAAGAGCTGCTAAAAAAGCTCAAGGACGTACAAGGAAAAGCTGGTAAAAGAGGCCAACGAATACAAGGAAAGTGCTAAAAGACAGGAGGAGCGCCAGGAGAAGAGCGGTTGAAGTGAAATGTCAGTGTCAACTGTCGAGACGAACACTGTCGGGACGAACACTGTCGAGATGAACACTGTCGGGACGAACACTGTCGAGACGAACACTGTCGGGACGAACACTGTCGAGATGAACCGGCCAGCGCTGGTGGTCATGGTGGTCACTGTGGTCACAGAGTTCACGTTGGTTACGATGGTCACTGTGGTCACTGTGGTCACAGAGTTCACGTTGGTACGATGGTCACTGTGGTCACAGCAGCACGAGGTCTAACATGCTCTAATCTCTGTAATAAAAGCAGCACTGAGGTCTAACATGCTCTAATCTCTGTAATAAAATTTTATGGTCAACAGTATCAAAAGCAGCACTGAGGTCTAACAGAACAAGCACGGAGATGCGTCCACTGTCTGAGGCCATAAGAAAATCATTTGTAACCTTCACTAATGCTGTTTCTGTACTATGATGAATTCTAAAACCTGACTGAAGTCTTCAAATAGACCCATTCCTCTGCAGATGATCCGTTAGCTGTTTTACAATACCCTTTCAAGAATTTTTGAGAGAAAAGGAAGGTTGGAGATTGGCCTTATAATTAGCTAGATAGCTGGGTCAAGTGATGGCTTTTTAAGTAATGGTTTAATTACTGCCACCTTAAAAGCCTGTGGTACATAGCTAACTAATAAAGATAAATTGATCATATTTTAAGATCGAAGCATTAAATAATGGTAGGGCTTCCTTGAGAGCCTGGTAGGAATGAGGTCTAATAGACATGTTGATGGTTTTGGATGAAGTAACTAATGAAAATAACTCAGACAGAACAATCAGAGAGAAAGAGTCTAACCAAATACCGGCATCACTGAAAGCAGCCAAAGATAACGATACGTCTTTGGGATGGTTATGAGTAATTTTTTCTCTAATAGTTAAAATTTTATTAGCAAAGAAAGTCATGAAGTCATTACTAGTTAAAGTTAAAGGAATACTCGGCTCAGTAGAGCTCTGACTTTTTGTCAGCCTGGCTACAGTGCTGAAAAGAACCTGGGGTTGTTCTTATTTTCTTCAATTAGTGATGAGTAGTAGATGTCCTAGCTTTACGGAGGCTTTTTTTTTTTATAGAGCAACAGACTCTTTTTCAGGCTAAGTGAAGATCTTCTAAATTAGTGAGACACCATTTCCTCTCCAACTTACGGGTTATCTGCTTTAAGCTGCGAGTTTGTGAGTTATACCACGAAGTCAGGCACTTCTGATTTAAGGCTCTCTTTTTCAGAGGAGCTACAGCATCCAAAGTTGTGCTCAATGGGATGTAAAACTATTGACGAGATAATCTATCCTCACTCACAGAGTTTAGGTAGCTACTCTGCAGGTGGCTACTTAGGTAGCTACTACTACTGTAATGAAACTTATTCCCCACTGCTGGGTAGTCCATTCAAGTAAATGTAAATCTTATAAGAAATGATCACACAAATTGAAGAATTTCCATACCATAAGTCAAAACAAGATCTAAAGTATGATTAAAGTGGTGGGTGGACTCATTTACATTTTGCCAATTGAGTCTAATAATAGATTAAATGCAGTGTTGAGGCTGTCATTCTCAGCATCTATGTGGATGTTAAAATCGCCCACTATAATTATCTTATCTGAGCTAAGCACTAAGTCAGACAAAAGGTCTGAAAATTCACAGAGAACTCACAGTAATGACCACGCGGACTACGATTCCTCCTCACAGTCACCCAGTCAGCCTGCTTTCCCGGCTGCTCGGGATCTGCTGGGGGACAGCTAACAGCAGCTAAGCTACTTGGTCCGCACCGACTACAGGGGCCTGGCTAGCTGTAGGATTTTCCAAGGTGCGGAGCCGAGTCTCCAATTCACCCAGCTGGCCTCCAAAGCTACGAATAAGCTACACTTATTACAAGTACATTACTGCTAAAGGAGGCCGAGGAATAACTAAACATTTCACACCCAGAGCAGAGAAGTGCGGGAGAGACAGGAGAAGCCGCCATGCTAAACCGGCTAAGAGCTAGTAGCTGTGCTAAGCTAGCGGATTCCTAAAAACACACAAAGTGAATAATGTGTAAATAATTGAGGTGATTCAGCAGAGGGAGTGCTTTAGTTAAGGCACGTGAAGATGAACACTGTGAAACAAATCATTATCTAGTTATCTAGATCAATCAAACTATGCAGATTAAACAGCGAACAGATACAGCAAAACACCACTGTGCTCCGGAACAGGAAGTGATACAATACCACAGTGAGAGCCAACCACCAGAGACTAAAAAGATTAATCCAGGTTTTGAGTATATTTCTTATTGTTACATGGGAAACAAGGCACCAGTAGATTCAGTAGATTCTCACAAATCCAACAAGACCAAGCATTCATGATATGCACACTCCTTCGCCTGGTGTGTCGCTCTGCTTGGGTGGACTTTCGCTGCGAAAATTCGCCGTGGTGCGTCATCAAATAGGAGGAGCTTCCATTCCGCTCGCTGGCTCTGGTTGTCAGTCAAGTTAACATGACGGACCTTGATCACACGGAGCGAGTTGTTGTGAAAAGCTCCCAATACAGAGAGTATCATTATTTGCTGCAGGAGCTGTGTGTGGGTGACGGCTGCTTTCAGCGGTCCTTTCACCTCTGCGGGACCCAGTTTGAGACCAACCCAAATAGAACAATTTTACTCTCATCAGTCCACAAAATATTCCTCCATTTCTCTTTAGGCCAGTTGATGTGTTCTTTGACAAATTGTAACCTCTTCTGCACATGTCTTTTATTTAACAGAGGGACTTTGCAGGGGATTCTTGAAAATAAATTAGCTTCACACTGTCTTCTGTCACAGCACTTACAGGTAACTCCAGACTGTCTCTGATCATCCTGGAGCTGATCAATGGGTGAGCCTTTGCCATTCTGGTTATTCTTCTATCCATTTTGATGGTTGTTTTCCATTTTCTTCCACGTGTCTGTTTTTTTTTTTTTTGTCCATTTGAAAGCATTGGAGATCATTGTAGATGAACAGCCTATAATTTTTTGCACCTGCGTATAAGTCACTACATATTCAGTCCCTGATTGGTCATCGCGGCGCGACGAGACGAAAAAGTTCAGATTTTTGAACTTGGGGAGGAGGGCAACGCGACGTGAGGCGACGCAATATCGCGCCACAAACGTGCAAAACGCTCAAAATCGCTTCACCTGGATTAATCTTTTTAGTCACATAGCACTACTATTATTCTGAACACTACTGCACCTGTCCAACCAGCTCATCCAGTAGTACTCCACCCATAGAAAAACTGCTCACTGGTACAGGACTGTGTTGCTGCACTTCCATGACATTGCAACCACAAATGCATTCATCTTGCACTGTGAGATCAGCAGAACATTGCTCCTGTGCCAGTCATAGATCCTGGCCAAAAATCCACCAAAGGCAAACTGAGGTGCCAAAGCTGCCTCCAGCTGGACAACAGGAGGAGGGAAACACCCTGAAAGTTTCAGGCCTGTGATGTGCTCCTGTGTTTTGTGCTGGACAGGAATTTTGTTTTTCTTCTGAGTGACACAAATTCTAAATTCTACATTCTAAAGCTTATTGTGACATCAGATTGTTTTGTAAATAGTTGGAAAAAAAAAAACGACTGAAGCATTTCCTGCATTTAATATAAATAGTTGTGTATAACTTTGTTGTCTGCAACATTTGTACATGTTTTTGAAATTTACAATTCATATTTACATTTTAAGTTATAAAAATGGTTCGTTAAATGCATTGTGGTTTTCACAGTAAAAAAACAAAAAACAAAACTTCTACTCATATTATGTTTTTGCATGAATTTAGGTACATTATGTTGATACATACCAGAATGAAAGAAAAACTGTAAAGTCACAGTAAATCAGGCCGCCGCCTGGAAGCAACTCAGTGCCGACATGATGCAGCTCGGCGCCACAACAGCGCGAGGGGCGCAAAGGAGGAAGCAAGTCGGGCGCCGAAAAATTAAACCCGTTTAATTTTTTGGGCGTCCTGTGCTCTACGCAGAAAGGAAGTGGTTCCAGCGCAAAGAGGCATTACCCGGCGTGACTCGAAAGCCAATTTATGATTCCTGCTTTGTTCCAGCAGGAATATCCAGTAAAAGGTCCGGACATTTCTAGTCCACTCTTGGACGTTCGTTCACGCGCGCACATGTGAACAATTAAAAGAAAAAAAAAAGTCTGGCTGCAGGCATTAGTTCCTTGTTCTCTGCTCAAACTCTCACATCACAGTTAAAAAAAGGACAAAAAAGGACATAAGTCCTGAGACAGGACATGTCAACATCAAGTAGAACTCCAGAACTCTAGTTCGCGCACACGTGCATCTCGCGGTCAAAGGAGGAAGGAGCCCTGCAGCTCTGCACAACAACAAGTAGAAGAGAAGTCAAGAGTGCACAGTCTGTCTGCAGCCAAACTGTGCATTCTGACTTCTCTGTGCAGAGAACCTGCAGGCTGCGTTCTCACCTCCTCTCTGCCCCCTGCTGCGAGCACTTGACGCAGAAATTCCTCCGTGGTCATGACGCCACAGGAAGCAACTGGGAGCAGCCCCGGTGTGAAAGGGGCATAAGCCACTAAATTTTTACAGAATCTGAATTAGGGCACTTTTAATAGAAAGTCTCCCATATTAGACTCAATCATGGTCATTAAAACTGCTTACATGAACATGACCCATCGTGGAATTAAATAGTTTCATGTCTGTTGAACACATAATTGTTAATAATTAAACTTTATCAGAAAATCGGATGAAAAACGTCATCGGATATGAACTTTATTTTAAATGTATTTAATGTCCTGCTGCACAGACTCATTCTGTCTCATGATATACTGCATTAAGTCCAACTTTAACTGTGTCCTTTCGATGACGACGAGTGACATTGTCGTACCGGTACAGGTAGTTGGGTCTGTTCCCTGCAATGATGGCACGTTGAAGACCTTGTTGTTGTACAACTGAAAAAACAAAAATAAAGTGAGCGTAAATCACTTTAACTGTATTGTTTTGGTTAAGAGTTTAAAAAAAAAAAAAAAAACACTACAGATTCATCATAAAATGCCCCGCATGCAGTATTATTTTCCATGCAAAATGCAGTAATATGTACTTGTATGAGGTGGGTATTTGGTTGAAGCCTTATGTGTTTGATGTAAACTGGGATATACAATGAAAAAATTGGAGATGGCATATTTATTTAGCGGATGTGACAAACAGTGACCATAAAAAGTCGCCACCATCAGCCTTCAAAACAAATGCAACCACTGGTGACCTTGAAACGGAGGTCAAGGTCACTGGCCTTCTGGTGTAAACAGGTGATAACACTGGTGTGTTATCACCTGTTTATAGGGGCAACAAACTGCTGCTGTAATACTAAAGCTAGACGTTTTTGTAAATGAAGAACTACTGTACTGTACTAGGTTTAAGGATATGATTCCTTCTTTGTTATGTTCTTCAATGCCTTATACCAACACAGTGCAGAGTAGCTACCTAAACTCTGTGAGTAAGATAGATTATCTTGTCAATAACTTAACATCCTCATTGAGCACAACTTTGGATGCTGTATCTCCTCTGAAAAAGAGAGCCTAAAATCAGAAGTGCCTGACTCTGTGGTATAACCCACAAACTTGCAGCTTAAAGCAGATAACCCGTAAGCTGGAGAGGAAATGGAGACTCACTAATTTAGAAGATCTTAATTTAGCCTGGGAAAAAAGTCTGTTGCTCTATAAAAAAGCCCTCCGTAAAGCTAGGACATCTTACTATTCATCACTAATTGAAGAAAATAAGAACAACCCCAGGTTTCTTTTCAGCACTGCAGCCAGGTTGACAAAGAGTTAGAGCTCTATTGAGCCGAGTATTCCTTTAACTTTAACTAGTAATGACTTGCTAATAAAATTTTAACTATTAGAGAAAAAATTATTCATAACCATCCCAAAGACATATCTTTATGTTCGACCCCATTCCTACCAGGCTGCTCAAGGAAGCCCTACCGTTAATTAATGCTTCGATCTTAAATATGATCAATCTATCTTTATTAGTTGGCTATGTACCACAGGCTTTTAAGGTGGCAGTAATTAAACCATTACATAAACCTTCCTTTTCTCTCAAAAATTCTTGAAAGGGTAGTTGTAAAACAGCTAACTGATCATCTGCAGAGGAATAGTCTATTTGAAGAGTTTCGGTCAGGTTTCAGAATTCATCATAGTACAGAAACAGCATTAGTGAAGGTTACAAATGATCTTCTTATGGCCTCAGACAGTGGACTCATCTGTGCTTGTCCTGTTGGACCTCAGTGCAGCTTTTGATACTGTTGACCATAAAATTTTATTACAGAGATTAGAGCATGCCATAGGTATTAAAGGCACTGCGCTGCAGTGGTTTGAACCATATTTATCTAATTACATTACAATTATTCATGTAAATGGAGAGTCTCTTCACAGACTAAGGTTAATTATGGAGTTCCACAAGGTTCTGTGCTAGGACCGATTTTATTCACTTATACATGCTTCCCTTAGGCAGTATTGTTAGAAAGCATTGCTTAAATTTTTATTGTTACGCAGATGATACCCAGCTTTATCTATCCATGAAGCCAGAGGACACTAAAAGTTCCCTGAAAAGCCTTCAGTTAATTCAAAATGCTGCAGCTAGAGTACTGACAGGAACTAGAAGGAGAGAGCATATTTCACCCATATTGGCCTCTCTTCATTGGCTTCCTGTTAATTCCAGAATAGAATTTAAAATTCTTCTTCTTACTTATAAGGTTTTGAATAATCAGGTCCCATCTTATCTTAGGGACCTCTTAGTACCATATCACCCCAAAAGAGCGCTTCGCTCTCAGAGTGCAGGCTTACTTGTAGTTCCTAGGGTTTGTAAGAGTAGAATGGGAGGCAGAGCCTTCAGCTTTCAGGCTCCTCTCCTGTGGAACCAGCTCCCAATTCGGATTAGGGAGACAGACACCCTCTCTACTTTTAAGCTTAGGCTTAAAACTTTCCTTTTTGAAAAAGCTTATAGTTAGGGCTGCACTAATGATTAAGGCATTAATCATTAGTGATTGATCTCTGCTTTCTTCCACAGCAGTTTTTTCCTGATTCTCTCCCTCAGCCCCAACCAGTCCAGTGGAATAGTGCAGTTACAAGGAGTAGAAGTGGTGAAAGTAGATGAGTTTAAATATTTGGGGTCAACTGTTCAACGTAATGGAGAGTGTGGTAGAGAGGTGAAGAAGAGAGTGCAGGCAGGGTGGAGTGGGTGGAGAAAGGTGGCAGGAGTGATTTGTGACCGAAGAATATCAGCAAGAGTGAAGGGGAAAGTTTACAAAACAGTAGAGGCGAGATTGAGCTGGTTTGGACATGTGCAGAGGAGGGACCCAGGGTATATAGGGAGAAGGATGCTGAGGATGGAGCCACCAGGCAGGAGGAGAAGAGGGAGACCAAAGAGGAGGTTCATGGATGTGCTGAGAGAGGACATGCAGGTGGTTGGTGTGACAGAGGAAGATACAGAGGACAGGGTGAGATGGAAACGATTGATCTGCTGTGGCGACCCCTAACGGGAACAGCCGAAAGACAAAGAAGAAGATGATGACCAGATTAAACAATCTGTTTAATAAAATCTTGGAAAATGAGGGGATGCCTGAGGAGTGCAGTGCTGGCTCCTATTTTTAAGAACCAGGGTAATGTTCAGCGCTGGAATAACTACAGAGGCAAATCTGTGAGCAGCAATATGGTTTCATGCCGAGAAAGGGCACTACAGATGCAATATTTGCTCTGAGAATACTGATGGAGAAGTATACAGATGGTCAGAAGGAGTTACATTGTGTGTTTATGGATTTAGAGAAAGCTTATGACAGAGTGCCAAGAGAAGAACTGTGGTATTGTATGAGGAATTCCTGAGTGGCAGAGAAGTATGTGAAGATAGTGCAAGACATGTGCAAGGATAATGTGACAGCGGTGAGATGCGCAGTAGGAATGAAAGATTCATTCATGGTGGAGGTGGGATTACACCAAGGATCAGCTCTGAGTCCTTTCTTTTTTTGTAATTTAAGTTTTTATTGTTTTCAACATTTACCAAAACAGATATGAACAAACAGAAACAAACATAAGTAGAAACAAAGGCTGGTGCACCCCCTTCCCCCTCCCTTCCCATTCAGGATAACCACACAATACAGGTTACAGTAAGACAGTTACAAAAACAAATATCTGCAATGAACTGGAGAGAGAGAAAAAAAACAAAAACCTTCAAGCGCAAGTATCACAAAGGCCTTATATACCACTTTTAAGAGTGTCCCAAAAGCTATTCCATTCAATGTCTCTGTCCCTTTCAAGTTGCTGAGCATGGCCTCATAAGAGGCTGTGTCCGCCATTGATTTAATCCAGTTCTTTGTTTCAGGGCGCACAGCGGTCTTCCAGTGTCTTAAGATAATTCTAGATGCTGTCACAAGACCGACCATAACAACTGAAAGGACTCCTTTGGAAACATTCGGCATTTGAGATCTGTCTCCCAATAAACACCATTCTGGGGTGTGCAGGACTTCTGATCCACACCAGTCACTTAGAACTTCCAAGACTTCAGTCCAAAAGGGTGAAACCAACGAGCATTCCCAAAGATTGTGTAAGTATGTCCCTATGTCATCTTTACATTTCCAACACAAATTGTCTGACATTAGTTCATTCTGTGCAGTCTGGTAGGAGTGTGATAATATCTATGCAGCACCTTGTATTGTATAAATTTACTTCTGGCCTCCTTCACATATTTACCACTACGTGATAAGATGTCTAACCATTTTTCATTTGTGTACTCTATTCTTAAATCCCGCTGCCAAACAAGTTTAATATTTGATGATTCACCACTTAAACTATAGTTAAGCAATTTAGAAAACTGAGAGGCAGTGTGGAAATCATGCGGCATTTTAATATAACCTAAAATATCGTATCATTCTCAACAGCATGTTTAAATTTAGAGGTAACACACTGTCTCAATTGTAAATATTTCCAGACGTTTGCTCTGCCTTCCAATTTAAATGTATGAGTTAAATCTTCATAGGACCTAAATTGTCCATCTTTATACAGATCTTCAATAGTGCATATACCACGTGAATGCCACTGCCTCCAAAACACAGGTGTTTTACCAATACATATAGCAGGGTTGTTCCAGAGAGACGCATACTTCTGAGTATGATGTGAAAGCTTTAACATTTTATGAGCCTTTGACCAAACCTCGCAAGAGTTAATAAGAACCGGGTTAGTTGTATCAATCTTTTGAGACAATTTGTGTTTTGGATCAAATGGTGAACAGATATCCATTTCAATGTTTAACCAATCTTGTTTATTCTTAGCCCCCTCCCAATATTTAACTAATTTAGCCATTTCAAATGACAAGCAGTAAAGTTTTGAATCCGGAAGTCCCAGTCTGCCTTTCTCTCTGGAGCATATAATTGATCTAGTTTTATTCTTGCTCTTTTACCCCCCCACAAGAACTGTTTAATCAGTTTTTCATACCTTTTAAAAATATCCAATGGGATTGTAATGGGTAACATCATAACCACATAATTAAACTGCGGGGCTGTAATCATTTTAATAATATTAATCTTGCCCCACAATGTCAGTTTCAATGTTTCCCACTTTTCAAAATTTGTTTTAATTTTTGACAACACTGGGTTGAAATTTAATAAGGGTAATTCCTCCAAATGTTGACGTAATGTAATCCCCAAATATTTCATGCCTTTAGGTTTCCACTTAAATTTGAATTTTTCCACCATATGTGAATAACAAAGACCCGACAATGGCATGGCCTCAGACTTAGTCCAATTAATTGTGTAACCCGAAACTTTTGAATATTAAAGATAAAAGCGGATTAATGATAAGTACTAAAATATCATCTGTGTAAAGAAGCAGCTTGTGTTCTTGTGGTCCCCTGAATATCCCTTTGATATCCTTGTTTGTTCTAATACTCACTGCTAAACTTTCTATAAAAACAAAGGGCTGAGAGAACACCCTTGTCGGGTCCCACGTGATAGGCCAAAAAAAGGTGAAATAATCCCATTGGTTATAACTGCAGCCTTTGGGTCCTTATATAGTATTTTAACCCAATTAATAAAATGTGGTCCAAAGCCAAAGTTTAACAAGGCTGAGAAAAGAAAGCCCCATTCAACTTTATCAAAGGCCTTCTCCACGTCTAAGGAGAGGGCAGCTACAGGCTCATCTTTTGACTGACACAGCCACATCAGGTGCAACAGTTTCCTAATGTTATCAGATGAAGAACGGCAGGGCTGCACAAAGGCTGTTCAAGCTGGTGGCGAGGAGATTCGTCTAGCTGCTCACTGCCTCCATCCGGACGTCCACCCCGCTGAAGCTGATCTCGCACCCCGGTCGAATAGCCTTCTCTGGAACCAGGATACGAACCGGCCACGCCCGTTAACGGCAGCTCTCCTCTTATGGATCAAGGCTCTTGGAATGTTGCTAGATTTTGAATTCAGTGACTCGTACAGCGAGTCCCCAGGATGTGTTATTTTCATTAAAAAAACAGACTAACTTTTTAGAGCCTTTTTTGATGTTGTACACCCAATAAACTTTAACTTTTACACCTTAAGAAGCATCAATAATCCAATGTCCGAGCCTTAACACTTTAAATGCATGCTTGGAAATTTATTGCAGGTTTTGCAAGTGCCAATAACATAATCAACATAGATTATATGGTGATAATTTCATAACAGTAATTCAAGTATAATTAGAATAATGATTGGCAGAGATTTTTATTTTTAATTCAATAATTCTGACTGATCTTACTTTGACTGGGACTGGATTGACTTCTTAACAATTTTTCTAGGAGTGAGGGAAGGAGGTTTTTGAGGTTAGGGTCCCCAGCTCGATGAACTTGATTTCCTCTTCATCAGCTATTAATCGTTAGCTGACCACGATCCTTGTGTGATGTTGTAGTCCTTCAGGAAGTTAATCCACATAAGAGTTTATTCCTTCTTCAATCAACCAAATGTTGATCTAATCCATTCTGGTATGCTGTGATGTTCCTTGAGAGAGAAAACGTTGAACATTCCCCACTCAGACTTAAGGCCAGTGATTATTCTCCAATGTTCTGCTACTCCGTGACTGGACGGCCTGAGTGGGAGTTGAAAAGTCTCTCAAACGATCTTTATTGCTCCAATCCTCTCACTCCACAATTCCAATTGATGCTCACAAGATGGTCAACTCTTGTGATCTCCTCGTAGCAGGAGAGAAGTGGCAACAGCACCTCTCCCTGGAAGAATAACCCCGTTTCCTGGTGTTTCACAGGTTATATATGTGCTTGACTCTTGTTGTCTTCAGATGATCTTGGTTACCATGGGGATGCTGTTGACTCAAAACCTCCTCCCTTCTCCTTCCATTTACTGGAAACTTCTGCAGCTCCTTACCAGTAACTTATTACTCAAGTTCCTCTTTTCTGTTAACACTTCAGCTTTCCTGAGAATTCATTCTTTTAAATCATTTCTTTAGAATCACATCACTCATATTCAATCATTTCATTACAACTTTCTTTCACATAAAAACAATTCATATGATCATATACAAACATTTTCATTCCTTATTATTCATTTCATATTTTACCAACATCTTAATCATTTGATCAGTTGTTTAACATCAGCTTTTCTTGCCCTGCTTGCGACATCATCTTCACTTCCTCTTCTTTCTCTGACTCTGCACTCTTTATGAAAAACAACTCATATAATCATTCATTTCACTTATTTGTAACATACTTTTCTAATCAACTCTTAATTTTAACACATTAATACTTCATTTGCTTATACTTGCCATGTTAGAATCATCTTTTAGACATATTCCATCGTCTTCACCACTGAGTTCATTCCGTGGGCCTCCCCATTTGCAGTGGAAAAGTCCAGTATGACCTCACTTACTCCTGTAAGGTACCAAACACTGTGCAGTTTAATCCAAAAGCATGTACATTAATCCCATGGCACGTATTATATTCCAAGATGAAAACAAGCTGAAAGCAAGCTTAAAGTCATCTTTCCTGACAGTAGACTGAGTTTGGAGAAGAAGTGTTCACAGTCTCTCTGGTTCTCTCCTCAGACACTGTTGACGTATATAGATTTCATAATATTGCCTGAACACACCATTTATGTCTTTTGCTGAGGTCACCAGAGAGTTACCTTGTTTAATGGCAGGAACAGTATTTGAAAAATCCTCCTTTTTAACTTGTCTTGCCAATACTTTCCCAGTTTTTTCCCCTCCTTCATAAAATGTAGTTTTCAACCTGAACAAGCAATATTCCACTTTCTTATTATAAATTTTCTGAGTCCTTTCTTGTTTGCAATGGTGACGGACAGTGTCAGGGTTAAACCTGGTAAAAGCGACAGCTCAAATTATTGCAGAGAATGACCACGCAGGAGACACTGGATTTCTTTCCTGATCAGGAGAGAGAGCCGGCAGGCATGACCACCGTCACTGCCTGATTTACAGATGAGATCAGACAGGAGACTCCATGGATTATGATGCTTACAAATGACATTGTATCTGTAGTAAGAGTAGAGATCAAGTTGAGTGTAGCCTGGAGAGGTGGAGGTATGCTCTGGAGAGAAGGGGAATGAAAGTCAGCCCAGTGGAATAGTGCAGTTTCAAAGAGTAGAAGTGGTGAAAGTAGATGAGTTTAAATACTTGGGGTCAACTGTCCAAAGTAATGGAGAGTGTGGTAGAGATATGAAGAAGAGAGTGCAGGCAGGGTGGAGGGTGTGGGGAGAAAAGTGCAGGGCTCTGAAAACTCCGCGGATTTCAGGGGGGTGTTAGTGTTGTACTCTTTAATCGTGATCATTACTGAGTTTTTAAAATGCTTATCGCAAAGCGTTCTTTTTTTTACAACATCGTGTAAGTTTTATAAGTCCGCGGACACTGATCTGTGTGTTACAGATACATATCAGTTTCTTCGGATCCGTGGAGATTCACGGAGGAAAAATGCCACTCAAAACCTGGCTGTTACGACAGCTGTCGTAAAGCGGGATGGTTGGTTGCTGCGGTGACGCTGTGTTTCTCCTGTGCGAAGCTTAGCTAAACGTAACATGTGGACTTCGCACACTTTTAGAACTTTCAAGTTTTTAAAAGAAGAATTTTGCAGCATGTCTGTGTCACGGAGCGACATCAGACAGAGCGAAGATGGCGAGAAAGACGGTTTGAAAAAGTCTGATAAGGACAAGAATCCATGGAATTGTTGCTGGCTTCGTGAACACACCTGAAAGATGAACGGGAAAAGCGAACTGGTAAGAATTTTTTCTCTCTCTGGAAAATAAACATTGTGCTGTTCAAACAGAATTTCAGAAAAGATTATGTGCCTTTTTTTCTTTCATTAATCTAGACTTTCTTTCATTGGCTTTGAATGAATTTAGGCTACATGAATTTACAAAAGAATCTAAATTAATTTTTATTAATGTAGACTTTTTTCATGGAAAAAAAGACACTGTGGCTTTGAGTGGATTTACAGGAATTTACACAAGAATGTGTGGCTTTTTACTATAAGGTATGTTATTGATATTTTACCCTGATTTAAAAAATATTCTACAATCTTTAGCTGTGGTTTTTGAAATACTTTAACAGTCTTTTCAGTCTTCATGAATTTTATGTAGTTTAATTGTTCTGAGTTAATGCATAATTTGGTTTACAATTAAAAGGAAAATCATTCCAGGCTACTTCCACGTCATATTCTGTTATTTCAACATCATCATTGATGGTTCAAATGAATGGTTGAATCTAGAATCATTTAAATATGCACTAATTTTGAGATTTGTTCTTTCAGGAGATGTTGAAAATGTATCAGTAGATGAAAATTTAATTTGTTCACAAACCTTTAATAAAACCTTTTTAAGTCATAAAAAAAAAAAACATTGTTCTGAAACTTTTTGTTTTTTAGTACCTGAGTTGGGCAAACTTTGACCTTTGTTGTAACAAAATAAACAGTCTATGGCAGATGTGCAGGGGCAGATTGATATGCAGCCTGTGCAAATACCGTGTTGCAATATCTGTCTCGTACACTTATTTAAAGGACACCAGGGTTCATGCATGACTGACAAATCCACCACACAGAGGGTTTTCTTTCCTTTATCACCTTCACCAAACAGGTTGTTTACAGCAGCGTAACTCTGTGCACATCCAACCGATCTGCACCCAGCTGTCAATGTGCACCAGCAGACAGCGGACACCAAGGCTCCCTGAGGGGAAACAGCCAAACTGTAAGGTGAAGTGCGACGTGCAGTCCTTTGCACCAGGTGGGGGGATATGTCACCTTATGTTCTGGCAATTTTCAAGTCCAGATTAGTTGCTGCCTGATCTCATGGGGGTGTACTCTGACACACAGCCGTCAACATTGTGTTAAAGTTTAAAAGGAGAATTTTAGTGAAAATCTGGCATCTTGTTAAAACTGTATTTTGGAATTCTGGGTCTTACTGCATGCACGAGCTGTTCTGAGTGTCCATCTAGTTTAACTTGTAAATCTTTGAACTCTGTGTGGATGAAAAGAGCGAAAACTGTGAGGCCACTGACACAAATCTTTCTGAAAATAAATAGACGAATATATAAATGAATCAATAAATAAATAATGCATGGGGGAATTACTGGAACTTACTGATTTTCATTTCCACAAATATTGAATCAGCAGGCTTAAAGGGCAACATTTCTTATCTCTTTTACTCATGGTATGCTGAGTGTCAATAACAGGGGTGAACCATCTCACCCCCAACAGAACAAACACGTAACCAGCAGAGGCCGTGGGTCAGAAGTCATGTTTAGACAGTCCAGTAATCAGAACTCAAAGACTGATTTGTAAATGTCAGCACGGCTCAGGCGTCAGCCACATTCCAGATTCTACAGTCTTTTAACAGGATTCACTGTCCTGATTTAAGACGAGTGTCTTGTGCTGGAATGAAGTCAGATTAAGATCAGTATGCATCAAAGGACTGAGATCAAAAGGTGAATCGGAAGCATTAATGTGGATCTGGCTCATAGTAACGGCTCTTTCTGTTTGTTTCATGATAAACAAGCTGCCATAAAACCATGCAGATGTTCTCCCATGGAGGGCTTATTTTAAGCTCTTGAAAACACATTGATTAGTTTTTGCAGATAAACATGAATGAACAGACGGTTCTAAACGCTGTATTCCATTTCTACTAATAAACGCCCCTAAATCCTACATACTGTAGCTTTAACTATAAAAATAAGATAAAACGTTGGACATTATCACCCCTTTAAGTCACAATCAGGGTCACATTTCTGTAATGAAGCGGACATGAGGGGCATTTGACAAACAAAATTTGTACAAAGCCTCCCTTTGCTTTTGTTCCTTTTGCTTTAAATCAAAAGGGAGGCTTTATTACCTCACTAACAAAGCGTACAGCTGGATGTGTGTGAGTGATGAACAAAGTGTGTTAATGACGTCACACTGATGTCACAGTGATTATTGTACATTACCGTGCCGACCTACAATAAGTGCAGAGGATGAGGCTGAAAGTAGCACAGTTATCGAGTTCTGTAGTGTTAGTTCTGCTGAATTTCACTTTAACTGTACTTATGATAGTCACAAGGTGGCACTGCCGTACTTTGTACTCTGAATTCAGTGTCACTGCAAGTTTTCTGAGTGGATCAGGTCCTCTGGGATTACAGGGATAATTTAGATTTAACAAATGAGCTAAGAGGAAACCAAACACCATAAAATAATAAAACTCTTAGATTGTTTGTGTGTATTACATAGAGAAAACACACACACACACACGCACACACCCACATGCGCACACACGGCTGCTCCCTTGTTTTCACTTGGGAGGATCTGCTTGTTGATTTAGCACAAGTTTAATGCCGGATGCCTTCTTGACACAACTCCGCATTTAAATTTCAATTTAATTTCAATTTGTTTTCATTAATGTAGCGCCAGCTCACAACAAACTTGCCTCAAGGCACTTCACACAAGTAAGGTTTAATCTTACCAACCCCCAGAGCAAACACACAGGCGACAGTGGTAATGAAAAACTCCCTCTGATGATTTGAGGAAGAAACATCAAGCAAGTGGGCATCTGTGTGGTCAGAGGGCAACGAGGACATCGGGCAAAAGGAGGGTTCATTGGAGGCACTTGAGTTGGCGAGCAGCCAGCAGTTGGGGCATCATCTGTGCAGGCGTGCACGCGGTAACACAGTGCCACCAGCTGCACAAGCTGCTGTGAAGAAAAAAATTACTAAAAAATTTAAAAATACATGCTGCGATGGTTTTGTGCACTCTGCAGCTTTTCACAGCAGCTGCGTGAAAAAAAAAAAAAAAGAAATTACATGCCACCCATGGGAAACGAACCTGCACCAAAAGCTCTGAGTGCCAGTCAGAAACTTTACCACTGAGCTACAACCACTGTGAGAAAGTGTATCATATCAGGAAAGACATAGACGTGCTTAAAAAATAAATAAAATCGCACACTATATAAAAACACCACATTTTATTGAATCCCTCGTATCAAGCGGACAATACAAATATGATCCGTCTGTTCCTCTGTAGATGACTCATAATCAGAGACCTACAGTCATGAAATGACATAAATGAGAAGCAGTTCACTCTTTTCATGTCCACATCTACTGGTCCAGTATGTCCAGTCGCCACGCGTGCGTATTCTGTCCGAAACGCTTGTCTTGTGGACGCCGCACCACAAGACAGACACCGCATCATGTGGAACAGAGCTCACGTGGGTGATGTGACACTCAGATCGCCCATTGCATTATGATCTGATGGTCCGTTTCAACCTGGGAGCAGCCTGTCGATGTCCACGCCGTGTGTGCGCTCGCTCGCTGCAGCCCGTCGTCACAGCATATATGTTTTTATTTATGTCCATGTAAGGACAGAAAGCAGACACATGCATGTCACAATGGGCAGTTGTTAGTCCATACCTGTCCAAACCCAGGACGTGTTGTCCAGCTGGTATGTCCAGATCCACAGCTGCGTCTGTTGGCGGCCACGCCCCATGTCAATTCAGCGCACCCACCAACGTGTCAGTGTGTGTTTTTGCAAAGCCACACTTGTGGGGAACTTAGACAAATTTCACATCCACCTCGACAGTGATTGCCTGCTTACTGTTTTCGTGATGATAGTACGAATGGCCACATATTTTCTAAGTGCCAAACGTGCGGTGTTAGATGTTCATGTGTGTCACCTGGAATTTGGCCGACACCTGCCGCAAGAGGGATCCATGGGCTCGCACAGCGCACACTTTGTCTTTCAGCCATTGATGTGCACAAATAGGTGTAGCAACAGGTGTACGAGGCAGCTACGATTGTACACGTTTTGCACACGATTCCTGCTTCATGCGCACTTTATGCGCAAATCAACCAAATTTGCACTCTGTGTGAAAGGGCCCTAAGTAATGGTTTAATCATTGCAGATTTGAAACATTTAGGAACAGATCCACAAGATGATGAGAAATTAATCATTTCCAGCACAGTCGGCCCAAGAGTGGGCCACAGGTCCTTAAACAGTTTTCTTGGTATAGGATCAAATAAGCAGGTTGTGCTTTTTGTAGACGTTATGAGTTACATGGATAAATATGGCAGGGGTGTGTTTTGAAGCAGGGAAATATCAAATGTCACTTTTAAATGACATTTGTACCATCATTATTCACTTTTGTATGGAGTGTATGAGGGTCACCTTCAGTTAATGATTAAATAAACACTTTGGTCTTCACCTAGGACTTAAATATAAGCAGCAGGTTCAACAACAGTTTGAAAGGGAAAATGTCCTCAAATAGATTTTCCACCACAAAGTCAAAAACAACAGCAGCTTAATGCGCCAAATGAAACACCTCACGACGAGCTAATGGACGACTTTAAGTGTCTGTCCTAGGCACACGTGCACATGCATGCATGCCCAAATGCACATCACGTGTAAATCTGCCTGTGCACGCGCACACGCACGCACACACACCACACACACACACACACACACACACACCCCACACACACACACACACACACACACACACACACAAACACACATTGTTACTCAACAGAACAAAATATCCATCAAAGGTAAATTTCAAGGGATCTGCAACTAAAATTTGACAGCTGCTGCAAAATTTTCTATATCTGTCGATACAAGAACTTTCTGTAACTATGCCACCCATTTTAAATGTACCAAAAGCACTGCGACCTTTTACTGTTAGTTTTTGATAAAATGTTTTCAGTTTGTGCTGCAGTTCTCCAGAGTCCCAATCTGTGTGTCTGTTGCATGTTAATTTAGTTTGTTCGGTGAAAAATGAAAAAGAAAAAAAACCCCAAAAACACGCATAGTTGGATTGTCACATTTTCTTCGGAACCAAAATTTTTTTCTAAGCAAAATTTGAACTTGAAGTATGTTGGAATTATGGAAGTTGGAAGTATGTTGGGACCTCAATTCATACTAACATTAGCCTGTTAATACTGTGATATGTGACACTAGCATGTTTTCATGGTAACATTAGCCAATTAGGTTTCCATTATGTGGTGCTAGTAAATTTTCATGGTAACCAAATAGCATTGCAACATTAATCAGTTAACATCGCATTATGTGACACTAGTGAGTTTCCATGATAGCATTAGCCAAACAGCATCACATTATGTGACACTAGTGAGTTTTTATGATAATGTTAGCCAGTTAACATTGTGGTATGAGACACTTGCAAATATCCATGGTAATGTTTGTAAATTAGTATCACATTATCTGACACCAGCGAATTTTCATGGTAACAATAGCCAATTAGGATTGCATCTCACCCATATTGGCCTCTCTTCATTGGCTTCCTGTTAATTCTAGAATAGGATTTAAAATTCTTCTTCTTACTTATAAGGTTTTGAATAATCAGGTCCCATCTTATCTTAGGGACCTCATAGTACCATATTACCCCATTAGAGCGCTTCGCTCTCAGACTGCAGGCTTACTTGTAGTTCCTAGGGTTTGTAAGAGTAGAATGGGAGGCAGAGCCTTCAGCTTTCAGGCTCCTCTCCTGTGGAACCAGCTCCCAATTCAGATCAGGGAGACAGACACCCTCTCTACTTTTAAGATTAGGCTTAAAACTTTCCTTTTTGCTAAAGCTTATAGTTAGGGCTGGATCAGGTGACCCTGAACCATCCCTTAGTTATGCTGCTATAGACGTAGACTGCTGGGGGTTCCATGATGCACTGAGTGTTTCTTTCTCTTTTTGCTCTGTATGCACCACTCTGCATTTAATCATTAGTGATCGATCTCTGCTCCCCTCCACAGCATGTCTTTTTCCTGGTTCTCTCCCTCAGCCCCAACCAGTCCCAGCAGAAGACTGCCCCTCCCTGAGCCTGGTTCTGCTGGAGGTTTCTTCCTGTTAAAAGGGAGTTTTTCCTTCCCACTGTTGCCAAGTGCTTGCTCACAGGGGGTCGTTTTGACCGTTGGGGTTTTACATAATTATTGTATGGCCTTGCCTTACAATATAAAGCGCCTTGGGGCAACAGTTTGTTGTGATTTGGTGCTATATAAATAAAATTGATTTGATTTGATTTGATTTGATATTTATGGTCGGCTATATGTTGCACTAAAGTAGGTGAAGTAATGTTAAACAAGTGAGACAATTCAAAAAACCCATTTAATTACGGTCAATTACCGTTACTTGTTGATTTTTATTTCAGCGGATTTAAAGACAACAGTACAATTAACGGTGATTAATGGTGTGTGTCATCAGAATGAGGTTTTATTTTTGTAAATTAAACAAAACGGGATCCGGTTTGTTCACTACTTAAAAGTACTACATTTATTTGTGAACTTTAAAACTCAGTTTGGGGTTGTAATATACACCATCAAATAATATACAGACGTTCGGACCCGTGGACCACATCGACGTAACAATGCCCGCTCTAACTTTAGAACTCAAATTTCCATTTCGTCAGTACATGGGTAGGTCCTCCGACCTTCGACCTCTGCCTGGCATTTCAGCAAGGTCACGCTGAGCCTGTTAGCTGACATGCCAGGAGCAAAATGGATACTTTTTTTTGTGTGTAAATCTACCAGTGAGAACACAGAGTTTGGGGCAACCAAAAAAGAAGAGGAGGGTCTTGGTTTGCTTGGTGTCTTGGTGATCGGATCACAATCCGGATCCCGATGCTAACGCATTAGCATGTCTATGGCATTTGCAGTGTTAAAAGTTAGCATTAAGCAGTTGCAGCTGTCATCACGTTCTGGTGCATTTGTTTTCAAATTGTAATATTTCTTAAATTTATTTTGTTTATTATAATAATCTAATGATTATTATGTACAATTTTAGAGAAAGAGACAAAAAGAAATAGATCACTGTGCCAAGGAGGGAATCTCTTTAGGGTCAGTGACCCTATGGCCTTGTTTAGAGAAGTGTTTCATAAATGTTAAAAAATTATATTTGCAGTTTAGTTGAATAATAAATTGAATTTTGTCTCTTATTTGTTTTTGTCTATAAGCACATGCAATATCAATATGAGTGCTCAGATGACAGTAGCTTCTGGGAAAGGTGCAAGTTGCAATAAACTGTGATGCCAAGCACTAAGGATACATGCTATCCAGTCACAGCAGATGAGGCGTGTAGATGTTATGGCGTCAGTGACCCCATGGCCTTGGCGGAGGTTTGCACTCTCTGAGTGCTTCTAGTATTAAAATGTGTTAGTTGTGTCAAAGGCATTTAAAAACACAAGACTTACCTATTCAACCTCCTGAAGAACCATGATGGACTGCTTGTTTTTATTTCAATTAAAGACTCTGTTTTTGTTGCTCTTCTGTTTTTTGTTTGTTTGTTTGTTTGTTTTTGTTTTCTGGTTTTTCTGTTTGTAAGGAAATTCTTGTAAAATTTGTAAAAACCTTGTAAGTGTTAGAATGGCCACAATGAAATGTGTTTGAAATATGACAAAAGGTAAAAATAGAGGAACAGAGAGTTTAAAAAAAAAACACATTTAAAATGTTTGATAAGGGTGTAAAATGTGTGAAAGAATAGAAAGATTTTTAAAAACCTGTTTAAAATATTTACAAAGGCTGTAAAATGTGTAAATGCAGAGACAGTTCCTTAAAAACAGAAATATACTGTATTTACAATGTGCTTAACATTTAAAAGAATAAAAAGAAATGATGTTGAAATTGTGTGTTTGGTGGGGGGGAGGGGGGGGAGCAGCTATTCATTTGTTCCCCGGGGGATAATTTGTAAAATTTGTATAATTTGTAAAAACCTTGTAAGTGTTAGAATGGCCTAAGCAGTGGGTCACCGCTCTAAGTCTGGTCTGCTTGAGGTTTCTTCCTCTTTATCACCAGAGGGAGTTTTTCCTTAAAGGTTCCACCTATGTGCTTGCTCAGGGTTGAGAGATCGGGAAGGTTGGGCCTTACTCGCATGTGTAGCACCTTGAGCCAGCAATGTTGATTTGGTGCAGTATAAATAAAATAAACTGAACTGAAATGGAATTTACTGATCACATAATGTACACACAAATAACTGATTCAGTGAACAAATAACTGATAACTGAATCAAAAACAAGTAACTGATTGAATCAGTCATTTGTTTATTTTTTTAAATATGTAAATGTGTCTGTGTTGACATTTACCAGGAGCACAATTTGCTACAAGCAGTATATATGACCAAACAAAAAACAAACAAACAAACAAAAAAAACCTACCCCTTTATGACATCACTACCTGTTTTGTATTCAAGTTTTAGAATTTTGGACCTTTTTTTTATGTTTTGGCCTGGTATTGATCTTAGAATAAGAATAAAAGTACAGATCATATGATCTTTACTTTAATTTATGATCTTTACTTTTATGTTTTTCTCCTGCCTTTAATGTGTTATTGACTAGTCTGAACAACAAGAAAGATTAGTGTCTGGAAGACATTTGACAGCAGTGGAAAAGATATTTATCATCACAGAGAAACAGACGTTATCACGAAGCATGATGGATGAGAATATTCCTCAACCTCAATGTATGGATCTTTCAGAAAATACAGCACAAAACAGAAGTGTTATTGGAGACGAGATGAACACTGTCGAGATGAACAGTGTCGAGACGAACACTGTCGAGATGAACACTGTCGAGACGAACACTGTCGAGACGAACACTGTCGAGACGAACGCTGTCAAGGAGTTCAAGGAGTACAAGGAAAAGTGGCTAAAAAAGGTCAAGGAGGACATGGAAAAGCTGATAAAAGACAGCAAGGAGCGCCAGGAGAAGATGCAGTTGAAGTGTCAGCAGTGTGAACGGTCAGTGTCAACTGTCGAGACGAACACTGTTGAGACGAACCGGCAGCGCCGGTGGTCACGGAGGTCACAGCGGCTTGATAACCAAAACAAGGAGACAAACAAGGATCAGGAGCAGAGCCACAAACAGCGACAACAGAGTCACGAGTTAAGGCAGAAATCTGAATTCCTCAAACAAAGTGATGATGAGGAAAAGCAGTTAAAAGAGTACGAGGAGCGCCAGGAAGAGCTGCTAAAAGACCAGGTGGAGCGCCAGGAAGAGCTGCTAAAAAAGCTCAAGGAGTACAAGGAAAAGCTGGTAAAAGAGGCCAACGAATACAAGGAAAAGTTGCTAAAAGACATGGAGGAGCGCCAGGAGAAGAGGCGGTTGAAGTGAACTGTCAGTGTCAACTGTCGAGACGAACACTGTCGGGACGAACACTGTCGAGATGAACACTGTCGGGACGAACACTGTCGAGACGAACACTGTCGGGACGAACACTGTCGAGATGAACCGGCAGCGCTGGTGGTCATGGTGGTCACTGTGGTCACAGAGTTCACGTTGGTTACGATGGTCACTGTGGTCACTGTGGTCACAGAGTTCACGTTGGTTACGATGGTCACTGTGGTCACAGCAGCACTGAGGTCTAACATGCTCTAATCTCTGTAATAAAAGCAGCACTGAGGTCTAACATGCTCTAATCTCTGTAATAAAATTTTATGGTCAACAGTATCAAAAGCAGCACTGAGGTCTAACAGAACAAGCACGGAGATGAGTCCACTGTCTGAGGCCATAAGAAAATCATTTGTAACCTTCACTAATGCTGTTTCTGTACTATGATGAATTCTAAAACCTGACTGAAAGTCTTCAAATAGACCATTCCTCTGCAGATGATCAGTTAGCTGTTTTACAACTACCCTTTCAAGAATTTTTGAGAGAAAAGGAAGGTTGGAGATTGGCCTATAATTAGCTAAGATAGCTGGGTCAAGTGATGGCTTTTTAAGTAATGGTTTAATTACTGCCACCTTAAAAGCCTGTGGTACATAGCCAACTAATAAAGATAAATTGATCATATTTAAGATCGAAGCATTAAATAATGGTAGGGCTTCCTTGAGCAGCCTGGTAGGAATGAGGTCTAATAGACATGTTGATGGTTTGGATGAAGTAACTAATGAAAATAACTCAGACAGAACAATCAGAGAGAAAGAGTCTAACCAAATACCGGCATCACTGAAAGCAGCCAAAGATAACGATACGTCTTTGGGATGGTTATGAGTAATTTTTTCTCTAATAGTTAAAATTTTATTAGCAAAGAAAGTCATGAAGTCATTACTAGTTAAAGTTAAAGGAATACTCGGCTCAGTAGAGCTCTGACTTTTTGTCAGCCTGGCTACAGTGCTGAAAAGAAACCTGGGGTTGTTCTTATTTTCTTCAATTAGTGATGAGTAGTAAGATGTCCTAGCTTTACGGAGGGCTTTTTTTTTTATAGAGCAACAGACTCTTTTTTCAGGCTAAGTGAAGATCTTCTAAATTAGTGAGACACCATTTCCTCTCCAACTTACGGGTTATCTGCTTTAAGCTGCGAGTTTGTGAGTTATACCACGAAGTCAGGCACTTCTGATTTAAGGCTCTCTTTTTCAGAGGAGCTACAGCATCCAAAGTTGTGCTCAATGAGGATGTAAAACTATTGACGAGATAATCTATCTCACTCACAGAGTTTAGGTAGCTACTCTGCAGGTGGCTACTTAGGTAGCTACTACTACTGTAATGAAACTTATTCCCCACTGCTGGGTAGTCCATTCAAGTAAATGTAAATCTTATTAAGAAATGATCACACAAATTGAAGAATTTCCATACCATAAGTCAAAACAAGATCTAAAGTATGATTAAAGTGGTGGGTGGACTCATTTACATTTTGCCAATTGAGTCTAATAATAGATTAAATGCAGTGTTGAGGCTGTCATTCTCAGCATCTATGTGGATGTTAAAATCGCCCACTATAATTATCTTATCTGAGCTAAGCACTAAGTCAGACAAAAGGTCTGAAAATTCACAGAGAAACTCACAGTAATGACCACGCGGACTACGCTTCCTCCTCACAGTCACCCAGTCAGCCTGCTTTCCCGGCTGCTCGGGATCTGCTGGGGGACAGCTAACAGCAGCTAAGCTACCTTGGTCCGCACCGACTACAGGGGCCTGGCTAGCTGTAGGATTTTCCAAGGTGCGGAGCCGAGTCTCCAATTCACCCAGCCTGGCCTCCAAAGCTACGAATAAGCTACACTTATTACAAGTACCATTACTGCTAAAGGAGGCCGAGGAATAACTAAACATTTCACACCCAGAGCAGAGAAGTGCGGGAGAGACAGGAGAAGCCGCCATGCTAAACCGGCTAAGAGCTAGTAGCTGTGCTAAGCTAGCGGATTCCTAAAAACACACAAAGTGAATAATGTGTAAATAATTGAGGTGATTCAGCAGAGGGAGTGCTTTAGTTAAGGCACGTGAAGATGAACACTGTGAAACAAATCATTATCTAGTTATCTAGATCAATCAAACTATGCAGATTAAACAGCGAACAGATACAGCAAAACACCACTGTGCTCCGGAACAGGAAGTGATACAATACCACAGTGAGAGCCAACCACCAGAGACTAAAAAGATTAATCCAGGTTTTGAGTATATTTCTTATTGTTACATGGGAAACAAGGCACCAGTAGATTCAGTAGATTCTCACAAATCCAACAAGACCAAGCATTCATGATATGCACACTCCTTCGCCTGGTGTGTCGCTCTGCTTGGGTGGACTTTCGCTGCGAAAATTCGCCGTGGTGCGTCATCAAATAGGAGGAGCTTCCATTCCGCTCGCTGGCTCTGGTTGTCAGTCAAGTTAACATGACGGACCTTGATCACACGGAGCGAGTTGTTGTGAAAAGCTCCCAATACAGAGGTATCATTATTTGCTGCAGGAGCTGTGTGTGGGTGACGGCTGCTTTCAGCGGTCCTTTCACCTCTGCGGGACCCAGTTTGAGACCAACCCAAATAGAACAATTTTACTCTCATCAGTCCACAAAATATTCCTCCATTTCTCTTTAGGCCAGTTGATGTGTTCTTTGACAAATTGTAACCTCTTCTGCACATGTCTTTTATTTAACAGAGGGACTTTGCAGGGGATTCTTGAAAATAAATTAGCTTCACACTGTCTTCTGTCACAGCACTTACAGGTAACTCCAGACTGTCTCTGATCATCCTGGAGCTGATCAATGGGTGAGCCTTTGCCATTCTGGTTATTCTTCTATCCATTTTGATGGTTGTTTTCCATTTTCTTCCACGTGTCTGTTTTTTTTTTTTTTGTCCATTTGAAAGCATTGGAGATCATTGTAGATGAACAGCCTATAATTTTTTGCACCTGCGTATAAGTCACTACATATTCAGTCCCTGATTGGTCATCGCGGCGCGACGAGACGAAAAAGTTCAGATTTTTGAACTTGGGGAGGAGGGCAACGCGACGTGAGGCGACGCAATATCGCGCCACAAACGTGCAAAACGCTCAAAATCGCTTCACCTGGATTAATCTTTTTAGTCACATAGCACTACTATTATTCTGAACACTACTGCACCTGTCCAACCAGCTCATCCAGTAGTACTCCACCCATAGAAAAACTGCTCACTGGTACAGGACTGTGTTGCTGCACTTCCATGACATTGCAACCACAAATGCATTCATCTTGCACTGTGAGATCAGCAGAACATTGCTCCTGTGCCAGTCATAGATCCTGGCCAAAAATCCACCAAAGGCAAACTGAGGTGCCAAAGCTGCCTCCAGCTGGACAACAGGAGGAGGGAAACACCCTGAAAGTTTCAGGCCTGTGATGTGCTCCTGTGTTTTGTGCTGGACAGGAATTTTGTTTTTCTTCTGAGTGACACAAATTCTAAATTCTACATTCTAAAGCTTATTGTGACATCAGATTGTTTTGTAAATAGTTGGAAAAAAAAAAACGACTGAAGCATTTCCTGCATTTAATATAAATAGTTGTGTATAACTTTGTTGTCTGCAACATTTGTACATGTTTTGAAATTTACAATTCATATTTACATTTTAAGTTATAAAAATGGTTCGTTAAATGCATTGTGGTTTTCACAGTAAAAAAACAAAAAACAAAACTTCTACTCATATTATGTTTTTGCATGAATTTAGGTACATTATGTTGATACATACCAGAATGAAAGAAAAACTGTAAAGTCACAGTAATCAGGCCGCCGCCTGGAAGCAACTCAGTGCCGACATGATGCCGCTCGGCGCCACAACAGCGCGAGGGGCGCAAAGGACGGAAGCAAGTCGGGCGCCGAAAAATAAACCCGTTTAATTTTTTGGGCGTCCTGTGCTCTACGCAGAAAGGAAGTGGTTCCCAGCGCAAAGAGGCATTACCCGGCGTGACTCGAAAGCCAATTTATGATTCCTGCTTTGTTCCAGCAGGAATATCCAGTAAAAGGTCCGGACATTTCTAGTCCACTCTTGGACGTTCGTTCACGCGCGCACATGTGAACAATTAAAAGAAAAAAAAAAGTCTGGCTGCAGGCATTAGTTCCTTGTTCTCTGCTCAAACTCTCACATCACAGTTTAAAAAAAGGACAAAAAGGACATAAGTCCTGAGACAGGACATGTCAACATCAAGTAGAACTCCAGAACTCTAGTTCGCGCACGACGTGCATCTCGCGGTCAAAGGAGGAAGGAGCCCTGCAGCTCTGCACAACAACAAGTAGAAGAGAAGTCAAGAGTGCACAGTCTGTCTGCAGCCAAACTGTGCATTCTGACTTCTCTGTGCAGAGAACCCTGCAGGCTGCGTTCTCACCTCCTCTCTGCCCCCTGCTGCGAGCACTTGACGCAGAAATTCCTCCGTGGTCATGACGCCACAGGAAGCAACTGGGAGCAGCCCCGGTGTGAAAGGGGCATAAGCCACTAAATTTTTACAGAATCTGAATTAGGGCACTTTTAATAGAAAGTCTCCCATATTAGACTCAATCATGGTCATTAAAACTGCTTACATGAACATGACCCATCGTGGAATTAAATAGTTTCATGTCTGTTGAACACATAATTGTTAATAATTAAACTTTATCAGAAAATCGGATGAAAAACGTCATCGGATATGAACTTTATTTTAAATGTATTTAATGTCCTGCTGCACAGACTCATTCTGTCTCATGATATACTGCATTAAGTCCAACTTTAACTGTGTCCTTTCGATGACGACGAGTGACATTGTCGTACCGGTACAGGTAGTTGGGTCTGTTCCCTGCAATGATGGCACGTTGAAGACCTTGTTGTTGTACAACTGAAAAAACAAAAATAAAGTGAGCGTAAATCACTTTAACTGTATTGTTTTGGTTCAGAGTTTAAAAAAAAAAAAAAAAACACTACAGATTCATCATAAAATGCCCCGCATGCAGTATTATTTTCCATGCAAAATGCAGTAATATGTACTTGTATGAGGTGGGTATTTGGTTGAAGCCTTATGTGTTTGATGTAAACTGGGATATACAATGAAAAAATTGGAGATGGCATATTTATTTAGCGGATGTGACAAACAGTGACCATAAAAAGTCGCCACCATCAGCCTTCAAAACAAATGCAACCACTGGTGACCTTGAAACGGAGGTCAAGGTCACTGGCCTTCTGGTGTAAACAGGTGATAACACTGGTGTGTTATCACCTGTTTATAGGGGCAACAAACTGCTGCTGTAATACTAAAGCTAGACGTTTTTGTAAATGAAGAACTACTGTACTGTACTAGGTTTAAGGATATGATTCCTTCTTTGTTATGTTCTTCAATGCCTTATACCAACACAGTGCAGAGTAGCTACCTAAACTCTGTGAGTAAGATAGATTATCTTGTCAATAACTAACATCCTCATTGAGCACAACTTTGGATGCTGTATCTCCTCTGAAAAAGAGAGCCTAAATCAGAAGTGCCTGACTCTGTGGTATAACCCACAAACTTGCAGCTTAAAGCAGATAACCCGTAAGCTGGAGAGGAAATGGAGACTCACTAATTTAGAAGATCTTAATTTAGCCTGGGAAAAAAGTCTGTTGCTCTATAAAAAAGCCCTCCGTAAAGCTAGGACATCTTACTATTCATCACTAATTGAAGAAAATAAGAACAACCCCAGGTTTCTTTTCAGCACTGCAGCCAGGTTGACAAAGAGTTAGAGCTCTATTGAGCCGAGTATTCCTTTAACTTTAACTAGTAATGACTTGCTAATAAAATTTTAACTATTAGAGAAAAAATTATTCATAACCATCCAAAGACATATCTTTATGTTCGACCCCATTCCTACCAGGCTGCTCAAGGAAGCCATACCGTTAATTAATGCTTCGATCTTAAATATGATCAATCTATCTTTATTAGTTGGCTATGTACCACAGGCTTTTAAGGTGGCAGTAATTAAACCATTACATAAACCTTCCCTTTTCTCTCAAAAATTCTTGAAAGGGTAGTTGTAAAACAGCTAACTGATCATCTGCAGAGGAATAGTCTATTTGAAGAGTTTCGGTCAGGTTTCAGAATTCATCATAGTACAGAAACAGCATTAGTGAAGGTTACAAATGATCTTCTTATGGCCTCAGACAGTGGACTCATCTGTGCTTGTCCTGTTGGACCTCAGTGCAGCTTTGATACTGTTGACCATAAAATTTTATTACAGAGATTAGAGCATGCCATAGGTATTAAAGGCACTGCGCTGCAGTGGTTTGAACCATATTTATCTAATTACATTACAATTTATTCATGTAAATGGAGAGTCTTCTTCACAGACTAAGGTTAATTATGGAGTTCCACAAGGTTCTGTGCTAGGACCGATTTTATTCACTTTATACATGCTTCCCTTAGGCAGTATTGTTAGAAAGCATTGCTTAAATTTTTATTGTTACGCAGATGATACCCAGCTTTATCTATCCATGAAGCCAGAGGACACTAAAAGTTCCCTGAAAAGCCTTCAGTTAATTCAAAATGCTGCAGCTAGAGTACTGACAGGAACTAGAAGGAGAGAGCATATTTCACCCATATTGGCCTCTCTTCATTGGCTTCCTGTTAATTCCAGAATAGAATTTAAAATTCTTCTTCTTACTTATAAGGTTTTGAATAATCAGGTCCCATCTTATCTTAGGGACCTCTTAGTACCATATCACCCCAAAAGAGCGCTTCGCTCTCAGAGTGCAGGCTTACTTGTAGTTCCTAGGGTTTGTAAGAGTAGATGGGAGGCAGAGCCTTCAGCTTTCAGGCTCCTCTCCGGTGGAACCAGCTCCCAATTCGGATTAGGGAGACAGACACCCTCTCTACTTTTAAGCTTAGGCTTAAAACTTTCCTTTTTGAAAAAGCTTATAGTTAGGGCTGCACTAATGATTAAGGCATTAATCATTAGTGATTGATCTCTGCTTTCTTCCACAGCATGTCTTTTTCCTGATTCTCTCCCTCAGCCCCAACCAGTCCAGTGGAATAGTGCAGTTACAAGGAGTAGAAGTGGTGAAAGTAGATGAGTTTAAATATTTGGGGTCAACTGTTCAACGTAATGGAGAGTGTGGTAGAGAGGTGAAGAAGAGAGTGCAGGCAGGGTGGAGAGTGGGTGGAGAAAAGGTGGCAGGAGTGATTTGTGACCGAAGATATCAGCAAGAGTGAAGGGGAAAGTTTACAAAACAGTAGAGGCGAGATTGAGCTGGTTTGGACATGTGCAGAGGAGGGACCAGGGTATATAGGGAGAAGGATGCTGAGGATGGAGCCACCAGGCAGGAGGAGAAGAGGGAGACCAAGAGGAGGTTCATGGATGTGCTGAGAGAGGACATGCAGGTGGTTGGTGTGACAGAGGAAGATACAGAGGACAGGGTGGAGATGGAAACGATTGATCTGCTGTGGCGACCCCTAACGGGAACAGCCGAAAGACAAAGAAGAAGATGATGACCAGATTAAACAATCTGTTTAATAAAATCTTGGAAAATGAGGGGATGCCTGAGGAGTGCAGTGCTGGCTCCTATTTTTAAGAACCAGGGTAATGTTCAGCGCTGGAATAACTACAGAGGCAAATCTGTGAGCAGCAATATGGTTTCATGCCGAGAAAGGGCACTACAGATGCAATATTTGCTCTGAGAATACTGATGGAGAAGTATACAGATGGTCAGAAGGATGTACATTGTGTGTTTATGGATTTAGAGAAAGCTTATGACAGAGTGCCAAGAGAAGAACTGTGGTATTGTATGAGGAATTCCTGAGTGGCAGAGAAGTATGTGAGATAGTGCAAGACATGTGCAAGGATAATGTGACAGCGGTGAGATGCGCAGTAGGAATGAAAGATTCATTCATGGTGGAGGTGGGATTACACCAAGGATCAGCTCTGAGTCCTTTCTTTTTTTGTAATTTAAGTTTTTATTGTTTTCAACATTTACCAAAACAGATATGAACAAACAGAAACAAACATAAGTAGAAACAAAGGCTGGTGCACCCCCTTCCCCCTCCCTTCCCATTCAGGATAACCACACAATACAGGTTACAGTAAGACAGTTACAAAAACAAATATCTGCAATGAACTGGAGAGAGAGAAAAAAAACAAAAACCTTCAAGCGCAAGTATCACAAAGGCCTTATATACCACTTTTAAGAGTGTCCCAAAAGCTATTCCATTCAATGTCTCTGTTCCCTTTCAAGTTGCTGAGCATGGCCTCATAAGAGGCTGTGTCCGCCATTGATTTAATCCAGTTCTTTGTTTCAGGGCGCACAGCGGTCTTCCAGTGTCTTAAGATAATTCTAGATGCTGTCACAAGACCGACCATAACAACTGAAAGGACTCCTTTGGAACATTCGGCATTTGAGATCTGTCTCCCAATAAACACCATTCTGGGGTGTGCAGGACTTCTGATCCACACCAGTCACTTAGAACTTCCAAGACTTCAGTCCAAAAGGGTGAAACCAACGAGCATCCCAAAGATTGTGTAAGTATGTCCCTATGTCATCTTTACATTTCCAACACAAATTGTCTGACATTAGTTTCATTCTGTGCAGTCTGGTAGGAGTGTGATAATATCTATGCAGCACCTTGTATTGTATAAATTTACTTCTGGCCTCCTTCACATATTTACCACTACGTGATAAGATGTCTAACCATTTTTCATTTGTGTACTCTATTCTTAAATCCCGCTGCCAAACAAGTTTAATATTTGATGATTCACCACTTAAACTATAGTTAAGCAATTTAGGAAACTGAGAGGCAGTGTGGAAATCATGCGGCATTTTAATATAACCTAAAATATCGTATCATTCTCAACAGCATGTTTAAATTTAGAGGTAACACACTGTCTCAATTGTAATATTTCCAGACGTTTGCTCTGCCTTCCAATTTAAATGTATGAGTTAAATCTTCATAGGACCTAAATTGTCCATCTTATACAGATCTTCAATAGTGCATATACCACGTGAATGCCACTGCCTCCAAAACACAGGTGTTTTACCAATACATATAGCAGGGTTGTTCCAGAGAGACGCATACTTCTGAGTATGATGTGAAAGCTTTAACATTTTATGAGCCTTTGACCAAACCTCGCAAGAGTTAATAAGAACCGGTTAGTTGTATCAATCTTTTGAGACAATTTGTGTTTTGGATCAAATGGTGAAACAGATATCCATTTCAATGTTTAACCAATCTTGTTTATTCTTAGCCCCCTCCCAATATTTAACTAATTTAGCCATTTCAAATGACAAGCAGTAAAGTTTTGAATCCGGAAGTCCAGTCTGCCTTTCTCTCTGGGAGCATATAATTGATCAGTTTTATTCTTGCTCTTTTACCCCCCCCACAAGAACTGTTAATCAGTTTTTCATACCTTTTAAAAATATCCAATGGGATTGTAATGGGTAACATCATAACCACATAATTAAACTGCGGGGCTGTAATCATTTTAATAATATTAATCTTGCCCCACAATGTCAGTTTCAATGTTTCCCACTTTTCAAAATTTGTTTTAATTTTTGACAACACTGGGTTGAAATTTAATAAGGGTAATTCCTCCAAATGTTGACGTAATGTAATCCCAAATATTTCATGCCTTTAGGTTTCCACTTAATTTGAATTTTTCCACCATATGTGAATAACAAAGACCCGACAATGGCATGGCCTCAGACTTAGTCCAATTAATTGTGTAACCCGAAACTTTGAATATTAAAGATAAAAGCGGATTAATGATAAGTACTAAAATATCATCTGTGTAAAGAAGCAGCTTGTGTTTCTTGTGGTCCCCTGAATATCCCTTTGATATCCTTGTTTGTTCTAATACTCACTGCTAAACTTTCTATAAAAACAAAGGGCTGAGAGAAACACCCTTGTCGGGTCCCACGTGATAGGCCAAAAAAGGTGAAATAATCCCATTGGTTATAACTGCAGCCTTTGGGTCCTTATATAGTATTTTAACCCAATTAATAAAATGTGGTCCAAAGCCAAAGTTTAACAAGGCTGAGAAAAGAAAGCCCCATTCAACTTTATCAAAGGCCTTCTCCACGTCTAAGGAGAGGGCAGCTACAGGCTCATCTTTGACTGACACAGCCACAATCAGGTGCAACAGTTTCCTAATGTTATCAGATGAAGAACGGCAGGGCTGCACAAAGGCTGTTCAAGCTGGTGGCGAGGAGATTCGTCTAGCTGCTCACTGCCTCCATCCGGACGTCCACCCCGCTGAAGCTGATCTCGCACCCGTCGACTAGCCTTCTCTGGAACCAGGATACGAACCGGCCACGCCGTTAAGGCAGCTCTCCTCTTATGGCTCAAGGCTCTTGGAATGTTGCTAGATTTTGAATTCAGTGACTCGTACAGCGAGTTCCCCAGGATGTGTTATTTTCATTAAAAAAACAGACTAACTTTTTAGAGCCCTTTTTTGATGTTGTACACCCAATAAACTTTAACTTTTACACCTTAAGAAGCATCAATATCCAATGTCCGAGCCTTAACACTTTAAATGCATGCTGGAAATTTATTGCAGGTTTTGCAAGTGCCAATAAACATAATCACACATAGATTATATGGTGATAATTTCATAACAGTAATTCAAGTATAATTAGAATAAGATGGCAGAGATTTTTATTTTTAATTCAATAATTCTGACTGATTCTTACTTTGACTGGGACTGGATTGACTTCTTAACAATTTTTCTAGGAGTGAGGGAAGGAGGTTTTGAGGTTAGGGTCCCCAGCTCGATGAACTTGATTTCTCTTCATCAGCTATTAATCGTTAGCTGACCACGATCCTTGTGTGATGTTGTAGTCCTTCAGGAAGTTAATCCACATAAGAGTTTATTCCCTTCTTCAATCAACCAAATGTTGATCTAATCCTTCTGGTATGCTGTGATGTTCCTTGAGAGAGAAAACGTTTGAACATTCCCCACTCAGACTTAAGGCCAGTGATTATTCTCCAATGTTCTGCTACTCCGTGATCTGGACGGCCTGAGTGGGAGTTGAAAAGTCTCTCAACGATCTTATTGCTCCAATCCTCTCACTCCACAATTCCAATTGATGCTCACAAGATGGTCAACTCTTGTGATCTCCTCGTAGCAGGAGAGAAGTGGCAACAGCACCTCTCCCTGGAAGAATAACCCGTTTCCTGGTGTTTCACAGGTTATATATGTGCTTGACTCTTGTTGTCTTCAGATGATCTTGGTTACCATGGGGATGCTGTTGACTCAAAACCTCCTCCCTTCTCCTTCCATTTACTGGAAACTTCTGCAGCTCCTTACCAGTAACTTATTACTCAAGTTCCTCTTTTCTGTTAACACTTCAGCTTTCCTGAGAATTCATTCTTTTAAATCATTTCTTTAGAATCACATCACTCATATTCAATCATTTCATTACAACTTTCTTTCACATAAAAACAATTCATATGATCATATACAAACATTTTCATTCCTTATTATTCATTTCATATTTTACCAACATCTTAATCATTTGATCAGTTGTTTAACATCAGCTTTTCTTGCCCTGCTTGCGACATCATCTTCACTTCCTCTTCTTTCTCTGACTCTGCACTCTTTATGAAAAACAACTCATATAATCATTCATTTCACTTATTTGTAACATACTTTTTCTAATCAACTCTTAATTTTAACACATTAATACTTCATTTGCTTATACTTGCCATGTTAGAATCATCTTTTAGACATATTCCATCGTCTTCACCACTGAGTTCATTCCGTGGGCCTCCCCATTTGCAGTGGAAAGTCCAGTATGACCTCACTTACTCCTGTAAGGTACCAAACACTGTGCAGTTTAATCCAAAAGCATGTACATTAATCCCATGGCACGTATTATATTCCAAGATGAAAACAAGCTGAAAGCAAGCTTAAAGTCATCTTTCCTGACAGTAGACTGAGTTTGGAGAAGAAGTGTTCACAGTCTCTCTGGTTCTCCTCCTCAGACACTGTTGACGTATATAGTATTTCATAATATTGCCTGAACACACCATTTATGTCTTTTGCTGAGGTCACCAGAGAGTTACCTTGTTTAATGGCAGGAACAGTATTTGAAAAATCCTCCTTTTTAACTTGTCTTGCCAATACTTTCCCAGTTTTTTCCCCTCCTTCATAAAATGTAGTTTTCAACCTGAACAAGCAATATTCCACTTTCTTATTATAAATTTTCTGAGTCCTTTCTTGTTTGCAATGGTGACGGACAGTGTCAGGGTTAAACCTGGTAAAAGCGACAGCTCAATTATTGCAGAGAATGACCACGCAGGAGACACTGGATTTCTTTCCTGATCAGGAGAGAGAGCCGGCAGGCATGACCACCGTCACTGCCTGATTTACAGATGAGATCAGACAGGAGACTCCATGGATTATGATGCTTACAAATGACATTGTTATCTGTAGTAAGAGTAGAGATCAAGTTGAGTGTAGCCTGGAGAGGTGGAGGTATGCTCTGGAGAGAAGGGGAATGAAAGTCAGCCCAGTGGAATAGTGCAGTTTCAAAGAGTAGAAGTGGTGAAAGTAGATGAGTTTAAATACTTGGGGTCAACTGTCCAAAGTAATGGAGAGTGTGGTAGAGATATGAAGAAGAGAGTGCAGGCAGGGTGGAGTGGGTGGAGAAAAGTGCAGGGCTCTGAAAACTCCGCGGATTTCAGGGGGGTGTTAGTGTTGTACTCTTTAATCGTGATCATTACTGAGTTTTTAAAATGCTTATCGCAAAGCGTTCTTTTTTTTACAACATCGTGAAGTTTTATAAGTCCGCGGACACTGATCTGTGTGTTACAGATACATATCAGTTTCTTCGGATCGTGGAGATTCACGGAGGAAAAATGCCACTCAAAACTGGCTGTTACGACAGCTGTCGTAAAGCGGGACTGGTTGGTTGCTGCGGGTGACGCTGTGTTTCTCCTGTGCGAAGCTAGCTAAACGTAAACATGTGGACTTCGCACACTTTTAGAACTTTCAAGTTTTTTAAAAGAAGAATTTTGCAGCATGTCTGTGTCACGGAGCGACATCAGACAGAGCGAAGATGGCGAGAAAGACGGTTTTGAAAAAGTCTGATAAGGACAAGAATCCATGGAATTGTTGCTGGCTTCGTGAACACCACCTGAAAGATGAACGGGAAAAGCGAACTGGTAAGAATTTTTTTCTCTCTCTGGAAAATAAACATTGTGCTGTTCAAACAGAATTTCAGAAAAGATTATGTGCCTTTTTTTCTTTCATTAATCTAGACTTTCTTTTCATTGGCTTTGAATGAATTTAGGCTACATGAATTTACAAAAGAATCTAAATTAATTTTTATTAATGTAGACTTTTTTCATGGGAAAAAAAGACACTGTGGCTTGAGTGGATTTACAGGAATTTACACAAGAATGTGTGGCTTTTTACTATAAGGTATGTTATTGATATTTTACCCCTGATTTAAACAAATATTCTACAATCTTTAGCTGTGGTTTTTGAAATACTTTAACAGTCTTTTCAGTCTTCATGAATTTTATGTAGTTTAATTGTTCTGAGTTAATGCATAATTTGGTTTACAATTAAAAGGAAAATCATTCCAGGTCCTACTTCCACGTCATATTCTGTTATTTCAACATCATCATTGATGGTTCAAATGAATGGTTGAATCTAGAATCATTTAAATATGCACTAATTTGAGATTTGTTCTTTCAGGAGATGTTGAAAATGTATCAGTAGATGAAATTTAATTTGGTTTCTGGGGCCCCACCAGGCCCTAGACCCCCTCTCCTGGGGAGCTGTGCCCCCCAGACCACCTGCGAATTTTCCTCGGATTTTAAAATTTTCATTTCACAGCCCTGAAGGTGGCAGGAGTGATTTGTGACTGAAGAATATCTGCAAGAGTGAAGGGGAAAGTTTACAAGACAGTAGTGAGACCAGCTATGTTGTATGGCTTAGAGATGGTGGCACTAACAAAAAGACAGGAGGCGGAGCTGAAGATGTTGAGATTCTCTTTGGGAGTGATGAGGATGGACAAGATTAGGAATGAACATATCATGAACATATCAGAGGGACAGTTCAGGTGGGACGGTTTGGAGACAAAGTCAGAGAGGTGAGACTGAGATGGTTTGGACATGTGCACAGGAGGGACACAGGGTATATAGGGAGAAGGATGCTGAGGATGGAGCCACCAGGCAGGAGGAGAAGAGGGAGGACAAAGAGGAGGTTTATGGATGTGCTGAGAGAGGACATGCAGGTGGTTGGTGAGACAGAGGAAGATACAGAGGACAGGGTGAGATGGAAATGACTGATCTGCTGTGGTGACCCCTAACGGGAACAGCTGAAAGAAGAAGAAGAATCAGTTTAAATAATTCTGCAGCTCCCCCTGGCCAAATATGAACATATCATTGGCTTGTTGAAGTTCTCATGACTAAAATGTGTGCGTGTGCTTCAGCACAGAATCTGTCATTCTGAAGCCTCTTACCTTTGTTGCAGCTGAACAGGACGACTCTTTTCATTTGTGAGTGAAATGTCAACATTTCCACTTGGGAAGGCTTGTTTAAAACACCAAATCTCTTAGAACAGGGGTGGCCAAGTTTGGTCCTCGAGAGCTACCTTCCTGACACTCTTAGTTGTCTCCCTTCTCCAACACACCTGAATCCAATGAAAGGCTCATTAAAAGTCTGCTAATGAGTCTTTGATTGTATTGGATTTCATTGGAGGTGTGTTGAAGCAGGGAGAAAACTAAGAGTGTCAGGAAGGTAGCTCTCGAGGACCGAACTTGGCCACCCCTGTCTTAGAACATACGTTCATCCTGTTTAACAAGTCAAAATATTCCCCATTTGCAGTGACCATGGCAAATGGAAATATTCACATTGTGTATAATTACATCAAACTGGACTTAAATATAAACTATAGTTATTATAATTTACCAGGAATCAAAGCACAAAACAAGATAAACTCCAATTAGAATTAAAGCTGTACTGCCTTTGGGTTTTTTCAGAATTGTGACAAGAAGAATTTTCTTTCGCACCATTATAATTTTATTGTTTAGCATTTAAATAAAGGATTCATAATATATTGCCAATATGATAAAATTCACCCTATCTGGAAACACTTTAGAATTTCAACCCCTGAAGGGGAGAATTCAAGTGATAAAATGCCAACAGCGTACATTTGGCAACGACATCACAGATCACATGGGGTTTTCCCCCAATCTTCCCGAGCATGCTGGGAACAACATGGCAACAACCAATCAGAATAAAGAAAGACAGTGTGACATCAGCTGGCTGCGCGCTCGCTTGCTAAAAAAACCCAAGATGGCAGAAAACATTCAGAAACAGCTTATCTCTGTATAAATCTGTGATGTTCCTCATATATTTTGTAAAGGTTAGTGAGAAACACTTCTTAATCTAAAATTGTTTTTGTAACCATATAACACCTCTGAAGTGATTTTCAAGACATCTTATGGATGCTGGCGTGCATGCCCCGGGAACGCGCATTAAGCAAGTGGCTCAGGTCAAAGGTCATCTCAAAACCTCACGTATGCTCACATGCATTTCCTCCTGCAATCCTTCTGCATGACGGCCATGAAGAAAAAGACAATATTGGTCATGAAATTTCCCTCAGATAAATTTGTTGTCTTCATTAAAATGAGCCCACATTATAATGCTTGGATGTCTGTAGAAACAAAATTTAGCCAGTTTGGTGAAATTTAAAAGGCGGTAAAGCTTTAAAGAATAATGACAATAACAAAAAAAGGGCACTACAATAATGCAAAGAAAAAAAAATTAAATGAAAGAGCAGATAAACCAGAAAAACTATGACTTATAATCTGGAAAATATGATAATTTACTACTCTTCCACTGATACACAAGTAAGTCAAGGGACACAACTGTACGTTAATCTTATTTTCAGAAAATGTTAACTTGTCAAATGAATAAACAGTCGAGACCTTGCCACACATTTGAACGATTTATTACACCATCTAGTGGGCAATGTGTGACTTTCAAGGCTTCTGGTACATTTCTGTCTAGAAACCCAAATTTCAGTAAAAAAGGAATTTATCAATGTCAGAAATGCATGATTATTTTTCACACACAGAGCTTTGACCTCCTAGTATTAATGTATAAAATTTCAATATTGGGAGTTTTACAATTCTTGAGTTTTAAGATACGAAACCTGGCCGGATGGACAGACTTTCTCTGGACAAGCACAACTTGAAGTTGTGACAAATCAAAAGAATGAAGTCTTAAAAATATCGGTGACTCATGCAAGGTCGTGGAAAAAGCAGATCGCTAAGTGCGCTGTGCGTTGTCGCACCGTGTCAGTTCTCATCAGCTGCTCGGCGTTCGTGGAGGTGACAGTAAAATCTTACTCTCATATTAATCATTTCAAAAAAGGAAAACTATGTCTGTGCATGCATGGATCTGTCAGCATGAAATCATCTTAAGGTCAGGTGTTTATGATGACCAGACCAGGAGACGAGCTGTGAGCAGAGCGTTACATCTCTGCTGCTTATGAAAAACACACGAGAATTCCTGGGTAAAACTCATACCAACTCATCCATCATCACTCTATCTCTACGCCATGAGTGCTGCCATCCAACAAAGGTTCTGATTGCTCTCCGAGCACGGCTGAGGTTCCGCATGTAGCCCAGCTTATTACAGCTCATCATCATGACCTGCATGAGAGGTTACGACTCATTAAGGCTGCAAACGTCTGCTTCTCTGTTTGGGTTCTATATGCTAATTCCCACAGCCGAGTGCATTCAATGAAAGCCAAATTCACAGTGATTCCTAACCAGCCCTTTAATATCGGAGCCAGACATCAATTATAGTGTCATGCCAGACAAAACCCATCAAAGTGACATTTTCATTAATCGAGGCTGCTGCTGCTGCAGGTATCTCATCCACAGAAAGGCTCCAGTCATCATTTACATGACTTCACAGAGTTTCTAAAAATAGGAGGGTGTCGGTGATGTGAGTTATTGGTTCATGACCTGGGAAGAACATATGAGGACACAAACCAGCTGGTGAGCAATGATCCACAAGGGAGGAGAAGTCTTCAAAAAAAGGAGGAGAAAGAGGAAGGAGAGAGAGCAAGATCCTGACCGACAGAAGCTTCTATCAGAAGCAGTGCACGTCAAGTCTGGGTCTGTCCTGTCATCTCCACGCCCAGCATCCTGTCCAGGAATTGATCAAGAGACCATCTTCCTTGCCACCGAGGGATAGCCTCGATGATGATGAGGATGAAGCATTTCTGGTGATATTTTGTCTAATTTGTCCTATAAAATCCTTAACATGTACAACAGCAAGGGGTTGTAATTGTATTTTTTTTCTTCTCTGTTAGGGTATCCAGTATCTGCATGCTCTACCTCTGCAGCCATGTCTTTGTAATGTGTGCAGAATGTGGTTTTGCACTGTCTTGCTGAAAAATGCATGAATGTCCTTGGAAACAATGTCGTCTTCAAAGCAACATATGCTGCACTAAAATTTTACATTTCTGCATTAATCCTGTAAATACGTAGGGCACTGACACAACCCCATATCATGACAGACCCAGACTTTTGGACTTGCTGTTGATAACAGTCTGATTGGTTCTCTTTGCCTTTGGTCTGGAGCAATGTGGCCTTTGTTTCATCCAAACATGATGTGGAATACTGATTCCTCTGATCATTGAACATGTTTCCAGAGTGTGATAGACAGACCCAGATGCCTCCAAACTCTGCTTCAAAGTCTATGCTACATCTGGACAAGGTTAAGATAGTGCTTCTTTTTTGCACAGTAAACTTTTAAGTTTCATTTGTAAATGTAACTCTGCAATGTAGTGCTTAGCAAAGGTTTCCCAAAGTACTCCCTTGCCCATGTGGTTATATCAGCTATTGATGAATGACTGTTCTTGATGCAGTTTAGTCACTGAAATTCCTCGAGATTTCATGAATCATTTCATGATTTTACACACTGTAGAGAGAAAAATATGTAAACCCCCTCCAATCTTTCTTTGAGGAACATTGCTTTTAAACATGGAACATATTAACACATGAAATATCTTGGGTTCATACTGTCTATCAAAGTAAATGTAAGAATAACTGTTTTGTTTAATTTGCATTTTCCATGTCATCCAACTCTTTCTGTCTCGGATTGTAAATTAAGACCCCCAATAAGAAGTCAGTCAATTTATTTTGGCCATTTATACTTTGAAAAAAAGAGATTTTTTTTAAATATAACTACTATGATGTTGAACAGTGTTGTTCTTTGCTCTACCTAACTGGTATCAATGCAGTTAGTTTGTTCAACTTCACCTCATGACACTCAGTGTAACATATTTGTGTGGACTACACAGAAATGCAAACAAGCAGCCACTCTGCATTGTGTAAGCTTGATCCTGTTGGATCTCAGAACCTAAGCAGGGAGACCTCTTAGGAAGACCAGGGGCTGTGTGTGTTTCTCCAGGTAAGACTGGCGTTGCATGAGGAAGGAAATCTGGTGTAAAACTTGTGCCAAAGGTGGGGCTCAATACTGGCCCTGCAGTGGCGACCCTGAACAATAAAGAGGCGGCCGACAGAAGAAGAAGAACAACATCAACACTCACCTCCTTATATGGGTCCATGAAGGGACAGTGTAAGTTCATGTCCATCACCATACAGTCAAATAAACAGGCCAGATTACAGCCATCGGCTAATTTCCATCTGTTGATTTGCAGCTTCTTCTTCTTCTTCTTCTTCTTCTTCTTCATCTTATTATTATTATTACTAAAAAAAAATCCTAAAATGGAATATACATACAATTATGATTATTATTGTTCTTCATTTTCTTCTTTTTTGTCTTATTATTATTATTATTACTATTACTATTATTAAACAAATCCTAAAAATGGAATATACATACAATTATGATTATTATTGTTCTTCATTTTCTTCTTCTTTGTCTTATTATTATTATTATTATTATTATTATTATTATTACTATTACTATTATTAAAAACATCCTAAAAATGGAATATACATACAATTATGATTATTATTGTTCTTCATTTTCTTCTTCTTTGTCATTATTATTATTACTATTACTATTATTAAAAACATCCTAAAAATGGAATATACATACAATTATGATTATTATTGTTCTTCATTTTCTTCTTCTTTGTCATTATTATTATTACTATTACTATTATTAAAAACATCCTAAAAATGGAATATACATACAATTATGATTATTATTGTTCTTCATTTTCTTCTTCTTTGTCTTATTATTATTATTATTATTATTATTATTATTATTATTATTACTATTACTATTATTAAAAACATCCAAAAAATGGAATATACATACAATTATGATTATTATTGCTCTTCTTCTTCTTGTTATAGTAGTAGTTTAAATATTCTTTATCTTTCAATGCCGATCAGTATATTTGAGAAATTACTGCTCATCCTGAGGTGATGTGAACCACAATGTGAAGGTTACTTGACAGCTTTTAAATTGGCCACGATAACAGAATAATCAAACCTCTCAGAGCTGCCATCCTGTAATCTGCACATCCTGCAGGATAAATGTTCCTGTTGTGTCGCCGAGTGTCTCTTCAAGTCATGGAAGCGGGTCCAGATGAGCGATGTCGTCATCAACCTCTCTGCCCTCTGGATACTCGATTAGACTGAAGACGGATGAAATCTGAAGCTTCAAGTGGACAGTTTGAGCCATGAGATGAGGTTGAGGGAAAGGTCAAGAAGAATGATTTCAACCTGAGTCCTGAAGTGGTTTATGGTGTCCATATCTGATGCACTGGCGCCTACTTGTCTCCCCTTGACCTTAACAGAACAGAGACATTACCAGACAGTTTTCACTTCATTTGACTGTAATTGTCTGCAGCTTATGCATTCCCCCCGGAATACAAACTGGAACCCCAAAGCAAAAGATAAAGAAATGAGAAAATAAAGCAATGTCCACGTCATGCCTCTGTCAGACAATTTCTTGTTCATGTTTATAGATGGATGGCAGTCTTTTTCAGTATTTAATGTTTGGGGAGTTTGTATACAGTATGGTGGGTCATTGTGGGGATGATAACTGGTGCATTACGTCAGACTGCCTTTTACCTCTACCACTCTACAGAACCACCTTGGGACCTGGAGAGTAACCGCTCAGGCAGACCACCAGTCCATTCTCACCTTCCAAGAGTAGTCGTCTATCTCCTACAGCCAGGTGACATGTGAGTGACCTTTTTATCTTGTCCAGGTGTTGGAGGCCTCAACACTGATCACCTGTCTGCTAGATCCTGCCCAGAGAAATGCACCATATGGTCAAATGTCAGAGCCGACATTCCCTCATAATTTAAGTGATACTCCTCCTCTCTTCAGCTGTACCCAGTGATTCTGTGAAGAGACCTGGTACGAATGACATCCAGTCATCTCCTTAGATCACAGGTTAGAGTCCAAGACTCACAACCTACCCAATAAGGTAGGAAGCATCAGGACAACTTGGACATTTGTTCTGCTATAAAGGTAATGGATCTGTCAAACATCTCTGTCCAGCAGCCTCACCAGGTTTGCAGAAGACTGAAGGTCCAAGTCTTTAGGGTCCTGGTGCTTCTGGTCTTATTGTGTGGAGATGACTGGACTTTGTTGGTACAAGGTGTTTGAGATGAAGGTAACCTAGAAAGAATACTGAAATAACTCATACTTGCAAAAACAGCATCACTGGCTTGGGTGTGTTTGGGTGGAGTTGCAAAGGTGATGTCCCCAATTTTTAGCTTGACCAGGCAAAAAATGAACCCTTAGGAGAGTCACATTTCCAAGATACCAAACATAAATGTATTTGTTGAGTAGCACACAGGGCCATTCTCAGCCTGAATTTGCTCCCCAACTAACGTGTGAACCAATAAAACTTTCAATTTTTGATGAAAAAAATCAGTTGTTAATCCTTCTAAAAAGCAATAAACATTGTTATTGTTGCAAATAATGTTGAAAATCGAGGTTTTGATGTCACACATTAAAGCTTTTGCAGAAAGAAACTGGAGAGTGTAAATGTGACCCTGGATGTAAATCTTAAAAGCTGCTTGTCCGGTTCCATTTTTGTGGTATTATTTTTTTGGTTGAAAGGTCTTTGGAGAATGTTTCACATGAACGAGTTTGATGAGTTGGCACAGTTATGATACAGAAACTCCCATCATGTCCTCCTCTGTGATTACAGAAAATTACTTGAAAAGTTTGGCATGACTCTTGTGTTTTCTTGCCCCTGACAGAGGACCTCTGGCACCTCTCCATTTCTGAAATATCAACACATGTTGAGTCCAAAGCTGATTAAAAACAAGGTACTTTTCCGCCAGATCACTTGGGCAAAAGAATCTAAACTGCTTTCAGGCATCAGATGAAAGGAGATGCTGATTTTGAAATGGGTTCATGTGGAAAAAGTGGCGCCAGGAGACGCCACGCACAAGATAATGCTTCCCTCAAAGAATGTTTTCAATTTGAAGAAAGATAAAACTTCAAGCTTTGAACTTCTGTCTGTACCTGTGTTGGTGTGGAGCACATTAGGATGCCATTTGAAATGCAAGTTCATATTCTTAGGGTTTTTTTGTTCATCAGTTCAATTTCAATTTATTTAGTTTATATGGTGCCAAATCACATTAAAGCTGCCTTAAGGCGCTTCACACAAGTAAGGTCTAACTTTACAAACCCCCAGAGCAAGAACACAGGTGACAGTGATATGAAAAAACTCTCTCTGATGATATTGAGGAAGAAACCTCAAGCAGACCAGACACAAAGGGGTGACCCTCTGCTTGGACCATGCTAATAAAAACCATTTTAATAATACAGAGGAATATCACATTTTTAAGAATTATTAAGTCCAAGCAGACATCCAGGACAGCACCAGTTGGTTGGGGAGGGGAGGGGGGATTGTGTCTCCAGAGCCAGTTTTTGAGAAAGTCCATTTTGCAATTGCTGTAGTCGACCTTCATGCATTTTGTTCGGTCAAAGATGAAAAATCATCACAAATGTCAAATGTCATCAGACAATCTCTTTATTCCCCACATGCTATTGGAACCTATTTGAAATTTAAGGTCATACTCATTGCTTTTTTCAGCATTTTTCTTCACAAAATGTCATTTCCACTCTGCATGCTGTTTTCAGGATGCAAACCTTTAGTAAATCAGGGCCAAACACCATAGCTCCCACAAAAAAGAGGAAAAAAAATGTGTATGCTGATTTCATAAATGTGCGCACTGAGGATTGCATCTTTAAAATGCATATAATAGCACGTATTGTCGATTCAGCACATTTGCCTTCATGCGGTTTTGGGCGTGTCCACTTGAGTGCCTAAAATTGTGGGCGTTGAAGAGGCAAATAAGTGAGGTTTGCACATGCAATGATATTCAAGGTGCATATGTTGGTGCCACATTTTATCACATCTACAACACCACAGAACCAGGACCTGGGTCTTGGATTGCAGCCACTCAGGCAGACAACCAGTCCATTCCCACATCTCTAAAAGAATCATCTGTCTGCTGCAGTCAGGTGTGGACATCTCCTTGGTCTTCTCGAGCTACGGTGCATTTATGGATGATGAGAGCCAGTGCGCTCATTAGGACCTTCAAAGCAGCAGAAATGTTTCTGTACCCATCCCCAAATTTGTGCCTCAAGACAATTCCTTTGACTTCATGCTTGGTTTATGCTCTGACTGTCAACTGTGGGACCTTATATGTAGACAGGTGTGTGTCTTTCCAAATCATGTCCAGTCAACTAAATTTACCCCAGGTGGACTCCAATTAAGCTGCAGGAACATCTCAAGGATAATCAGTGGAAACATTGGATGTGCTTGGAAACAGGATGCACCTGAAGCTCTGTGAATACTTTCTAGATGCTCTGTATTGGGGTCCTCAACACTCAGGCACCTGCATTCTGGATGATGCACAGAAATGGTCCACATGGTGAAAATGTGGAAGCTGATTCTTCCTCACAATGCAAGTGATGCTCCTCATCTTATTCTCCATAGGTGGCCACTTGTTTGATAAAAAGTCATTTCAGTGGTATTCAAGGATCCTTCAAAGACACCAAGTACCAAAGACATCCAGTCATCACCTTAGGTCACTGGCTGGGCTCCAAGTCTCACAACCATACAGCAAGAAAGGCAGCACAGGACCCTGGAGATGTTGGACCTTCGTTTGCCTGCAAACATATCGGCATTAAGACTTGATGGATAAATAATTCTGAAAATTACAGTCTGAAGGCATCTAAAGTTGTTTCACAGGCGAGTCCGGTTTCATTTCCTGCAGACAGATGACTTCAGTCGTTCTTCAGACACCTCTGTCAGGGGAATTTCTTCATTTAATAAATAGCCGTTGGCTGTAAATTTCCTTCAATCCCTCGTCTCTCTCTCTCTCTCTCTGTGATGTGATTGGTCTTCAGCGTGATGTCACTCCGGACTGTGGTGATATAAAATCACATCAGTGGGTGGAGACTCCACCATCCTGCAGTTGCATACAGTGTGGAACACTGCTGCTAAAAAAACAAAACAAAACAAAACCCCCCAAAAAACAAACCCGCTGATTTTTAATCACACCTTCCTGTCTCGAACCCGCAGCATTGAACCATGTGTAAAGGACTAGCAACACTTCCTGCAACATGCTTGAAAAGGTAAGATGAATGTGCCTTTATCATTTTCTTTAAATAATCAGATGTCATTTGCAGGCAAAGAAGAAAAAAAAAGAACACAACTCTGAACTTTAGACAATCTGTAAAGCAGCCATTTTAAAAAAATGAGACAGATATTCCTAGAAAGAGAAAAACAGAGCGTTTTACTGGTGGTTCCTCTTTGTTGTTTCCACAGCGCCAAAGACATCAAACACAAATTAAGTTTCTTACTGCAGAAGCCTGAACCTCAAACGGCTGATGAGAAGCAAACAAAAGAAAAAACTGCTGTTGCTGCTGCTTCTTCTGCAAAGAGGTCAGAGGTCTCTTCTCTTCTTTATGATGTCTATATGTTTGTTTATTGTACAGATGTGACATCAGCCTGCTCTGAAATGGAACGGAACAGACCATGCACGAAGAACATCACCTTTTCTGTCTTTGTTGCATTGCTCTTATTAATTAATTAATTAATTAATTAATTAATTAATTAAATAATAATAATAATAATAATAATTTATTTGTAATGATTTGATTGGGAAAAATAATAAATTAATAAAAATTTCCAGCCATATTTCATCATCAGTTCACCTTATTTTTTAAAGACCTCTTTATTATTTGAGATAAATCCATTTTGACAAGGTTTAATTTTTTATGCAAAGAGGATAAATGGCTCAAACTAATTTTAATTTGCATTATAGATATTTTAAAATGCTGTAAACCAGTATACATTTATTATTTTGGCTTAGCGTCTAAGGGGACGGCTAATTGTCTTTTACTGACTTTAATCAGGTTAAATTTGAGATAAGTTCTGTTTTAACAGCAGATTGACTGAAAGCCCTTTTAGACGCTTTAAATGTGTGTTAATTTTTATGTGCAAACAATGACTAACTACTGATGATAAACAGTTTTACACTGGACCTGTCAGAGATGCAGTGACGTTTAGACGACTGGATGAGACAGACAGACAGACAGAGGACAGATTTTAAACTGCATATTCATACATTTTCTGAGGTAGAATTCTTCTTTACGTGTGTAAAGCCGTTGAAAGAAGGTGGACAGGTCGCACTGTGGACTTTGTATGAAGATTTTTCAGTTCACGGGTAAAACTACTTTTGTTGAAAATTTGAACTTCGGTGGCAGTTTTTTTTACATCGAAGACTTGATTTATTCAAGTTGAACGTTGTAGCTAATAAAGTGGCAGTGTGCTAAATACCAGCGCATTGTTCCAACACCAATAAATATTGCGCGGCCTCTTTGATGAGATAACTTCCTGTTTGTGGTGTTTGCGCGAACACCCTTTGACCGTACCTGCACACTGCCTTCATCTCATCTGGTTGTTGCATTAATATACAGGTGTGTCATTGTACCTACTACGATTGGTATTTGGTTTGTGCCGCTTCCAGCAAATCTTTTTTACTTGTTTATTACTTACTTATTTAAATTTGTATTATAATTTGTATACAATGATCACAGTCCAATTTGGTTGTTTTCCAGCTACAATTGTAATTATTTTCATGTAATCCTTTGTAAAATGTGCAAAAATGGTTCATGTTACAAACCAGAAAAGCTTTAGTTTTAGTTTTTCACCTAAAAGTTTGGATTTTAAAAAGTATTTTTTTAGTGGGTCAATACAAAATAAAATAAAATTTTCAATGTCCAAAAACATTTGCGCTGTGAAAATTTGATTTATTTTTCTGTTTCTTGACCAAAGGCCTTCAACTACTGAATTACAACCCCCCCACACATGCAAAATAAACAAAAACTAATTTTTGCTCTCTCAGTATTAAAATTTTAAACTAATTCAATATTAAATATATTTACAATGTTATTTCAGAAATATTAATTTTAAAGTGTTATTCCATACAACTCCGTTGGATGCCAAAATGAGCGTAATATGGTCAAACTTTCTATTTTGTGTAAAAAGTCTGGCAGCAGCACTTTGAACCAGCTAAAGACCCCTAATGTTGGATTGTGGCAAAGCAGAAAATTGAGCATTACAATAGTCCAATCTTGAAGAAACAAATGCATGCATCAAAGTCTCAGCATCAGTCATAGACAGGATGGGACGAACCTTCGCTACATTTTGTAAATGGAAGACAGCAGTCCTCGTAATGTCTCTAATGTGGGGGCCAAAAGACAACGTAGGATCGAAAAGTACTCCAAGATTCCTCACTTTGTCTGTATGATGTATAACACACGAACCCAAGCTAAGCATTTATCATTCCTACTGAGCGCCTCACTGCTGTCACATTGTCCTTGTACATGTCCTGCACCACCCTTGCATACTTTTCTGCCACTCCAGACAATACCACAGCTATCATAAGCTTTCTCTAAATCCACAGACACACAATGCCACTCCTTCTGGTCTTCTCTACACTGAATCACTACACATGACAAGTTGGGTTTAAAATCCCTGAAAATGGTATTACACATATTACATAAAGATTTATGGCTTTCAGATGAAGCATCCATTGCTTTATAGTTGTTAAAGTGCATTTTCAATCTGACATAGGAACGGTGGGCCCCAAAACTGTTCTGGGTGCTCTTCAGCAGCACTTAATCCTGCCTTTGTTTTCCAGTGACACACAATCCATTCTGGTGTGCATTTATAGATAATCAATATTTATTTTTACTGGAATAATTGCTTTGTGAGAGAGTTATTGTTTTCTACTCTCAACACAAAAGCATGACCTACATCCTCTACAACCTACATCATCCCCCCATGAGTGGCTCTTCACTCCATGAGCACGACTCATTGGTTTCACTGCTGTTGTTTCTTAGGCAGAGAATGATTCACTGAGGTGTAATTATGGATTTCAAGGGTCACCTGATGCACAGTGGTGAGTGGCTGTTATTGATGGATGCATTTGTGCATCAGATGTGGAAGAGTTGTATTTATTTTTTGAACGAAAGTCCTAATTATTGTATTACATCAGTAATATTTCTGTGGAGTAATGTTTCAAATAAAAGGACACCACAAGGCTGGTTGTCCACATGTTTTTTAAAAGAAGTCCAAGAATAAGATAAAAGTTCTTTTAAACAACAAAAGGTGAATTTTTACACCTTGCTTTGCTTGGACTAATAACGCGAACACAAAATGTTGAATGAATGAATGAATGAATGATTTTTATTCAACATGCACACAGAGACAAAATCTCTCATTTACAAAACAAGTCATGAGAAAACAAAAATTAAAACATATAGAACAAAACTCAAACAATTTGCCAATTTAGTGCGGTTGAAAGGGTGTGGGCAGAAGCAAACGCTTCTAAACGCCCACCCCGTACATCAATTTCTGTGTACAAACAAAAAATAAACACAAAAAACACTTACCAGTCAGCAATGTAACGCAGTGAAACAAAGTAATACAACAGACAAACAAACAAAAAATAGCCACACAGTCAATTTACTTCATTACGCAAACTGTAACAAGTTAATATATTATTTTTATACAGTCTTTTAAAACAAGCCAATGTACTAGATACTTTAATACAATCTAAACAGTCATTCCACACTCTAACACCCTTTACAGAAATGCAATGACTTTTAGCAGTAGTTTGAATCTTTCTTCTATCAAATACCAAAGATCCATGTAAATTATAACTGGACTCTCATTTTAAACAGCTCCTGGACATGTTGAGGTAAGAGTCCATTTTTAACTTTATACATTATCTGTATTATAAAATAATCAACCGAGTCATAAAATTTCAAAAACTGAAGACGAACAAACAGTGAATTTGTTGGTTCACGATATGTTTTTTTTTTACTTATCACTCTTATAGCTTTTTTTTGTAACAGAACTATTGGATTAGTATTTGTTTTATATGTATTTCCCCAAACTTCAATGCAGTAAGTCATATAAGGGACAAGTAATGAGTGATAACAATGAAACCAACAGATGTTGGGGGAGAAACTATTGTACTTTGTACAAGATACCAATAACTTTTGATATTTTAGACTCAATATGTTTTATATGAGTTTTCCAACTAGCTTTTAAAACAAGCCATTGTACTAGGTTTTGTTATTGACTTATAAGGTTGTTCATGGACTGGCACCATCTTATCTGGGTGATCTGGTGGAATCTACGTGCCGGCCCGGGCTTTGTGGTCGCAGGAAGTGGGACTTCTCTGTGTTCCCAGGATGAAGACGAAGTCAGCAGGTCAAAGAGCCTTTTCGTATCGTGCACCCACCCTGTGGAACAGTCTTCCTGCGACCGTGAGGCGGTCTGAGTCTGTGGACATTTTAAAGTCAAGACTCAAAACCTATTTTTATTCTCTTTCTTATGGATAGTTTTTATTTTTATTTGTTTTATTCTTTTACTTCTGTTTTTATTTATGTATTTGAATTTTTATTCATTTTTAATTATTTATTCAATTTTATGTTGACTTGTTTTATGTAAGGCGCCTTGAGATGGCTTTTGCTGTGATTTGGTGCATTATAAGCTAATTAAATTAAAATTAAATTAAGCTTGTCATCAACACAAACTCCAAGAATTTAGTTTGAGATACAATTTCAATTTCAATACCATTCAACAATAATTTACTGCTTACATTTCTAGGCTTATTTCCAAATATATGCACTTAGTTTTACCGAAATGAAGTGATAATTTATTAGAGTCAAACCAGTATTTAAATTTTTGCAGTCCCTCTCCACCAAGTCCAAGAGCTGTCTCAAATGATCTCCACTACCAATCTATTGTATCTAATCCTGTCTTTGTTTTCCAGTGACATACAATCCATTCTGGCGTGCATTTATAGATAATCAATATTTATTTTTGGTATATGTTTGGTCTCATTTATGTTTAATGATTTATGATTACAATCCAAATCACCCATTTCACTGTTAAACCAAATGCATTCACTTTGGTAATTCAAGGAAATATTTTGCACTGAGTTTAAGTTTGCCAAACTGAATCAAACGATGTTCTGACTCTGTGGCTACATCTGAGTACTGGTACCATTGTACTACACATTTGGCAAAATAGCAGTATACCCAATCAGTAGGATGTCTGAACAGTAGGCATTTCATAGCAGGGAACCGGTACCTGGATGACTTCATAGCATCTATAATACACAAACGGACTACACAATGCTATGCTATGATGCAAAAAAAGTTTTAAAAGTTGAGATTTTTGCAGCATGTGTGGGTATGTCATTATCTGTAAACGTCTGGGTCACAGGACAGGTAAGAGGGCGGTGGCGCTGTACAATTGAACTATATCCTGATGACTCACTCTCTTACTTCTTGCATGCACGACAGTAACAGTTGGGTAGTATGTACTAACTGACATTAACAGACTAAGAATTATGACGCAGGGTGTGTCAAAATTGGCAGGTAGCTCTCATGCTACCCATGTCATAAAATACATCTTAAACCATCCTCACCTCAAGAACAAACAGTTCCCATGGCCTGATATGTTTGCACTCAAAACAAATTTCCAATTTGACCCTTCTTTATGAAGTGGATTGAGATAATTTATTCACACCCAACAACCTCGGATATATTGTCAATCAAAATGTCTCATGCCCTTTTTCAGTTAGATGTGGAACCCGTCAAGGGGGGACCCCTTTCCTTTTTTGTTAATTCTCAATTATTATCAGACAAAGTCAATCAGTATTCCCTGTCGACATGTTTGGACAAAATGCCATATCTCGTTATATGCAGACAACATCCTTTTGTTTGTCTCAAAGCCCAACCATTTAATACCACCCCTTTTAACATTAATTAGTCATTTTGTCAAATTTTCTAGATTTTCTGTTTGGGAAAACAACCCAATGTCATACCATTTCGTGATGGCATCATGAAATGTAAATTAATCTACGGTTTGTGACACCGTCACAAAAAGCACCGCATTTTCATGATGGGGGAACAAATTTACCACCAACGTAGGGCCATTTCTCAGCGCACGCTTCCAATAACATCAAGAACAATTTCGGAATGGAGAAGTTTTTTTTCTCCTGACTGCAGTGCAAATCCTGCAGGGCGAGCCAGCTTGACCTTTCTGTGAAAGGTCAAACATGGCACCTTGCTGTTAAAGAGGTTTCAAACTGACAACATGAAGTGCATGTCTGAAAAGTTCAAACATTTCAGCTTTTTTTGGAAGAATTCTGAATGCAACAATAGTAACCATGCTCAGTGAGCGTGGTTCAGTAAAATATCTTTGTGTGTGTTTCAGGGAGGTGAGAGCAGCTGAGGTGGAGAAGTGGAAGGAGTCCTTCAGCTACATGATGAACAGCGAAAGTGAGTGTGTCATTTCAACTGAATGAAAACAGAGGGTGAGAGAGTCACGGCCAAATTTAAAGAACCACATCAGGCAGATGTGCACTTTAACGGCAAATCAAAAACCGTTATCATGATGACCTTGATTTCCGGCTAATAACGGCCTCTGAGCTCTTGAAAGCTGCTTTTTCTCTCAATCGACACACTTCAGAGCCCGTTCACACTGAAGCATTTGACGGTGGCCAACGTAGCAGATTCTCAAAAATGTGAAGCTCCGGAGAAGACTCTTTCCAGGGGTCCGAATCTCCTCTCTTCAGTGTAGGTCTTTGGAGCTCAGCAGAGGGCGACATTGTACTGTTGGAGCTCGATGTTTGGCGACAGTCCACTGACTTACTTTAGGGTGCAGTTCAACTTTTGCCATCAGAGAGCAGGTGCATTGGTAGCACTCCAAAAGAGCAGTAGCATAGCGACGTGATGTAGCCTATATGAACTCAACGTAACTCTGCGATTTTGTCACTTGCTACTGGTGTGTCACCGAGACAGGTTCTACATGTTACTTCACTTACTTTTTTCATGGTAATGAATCTTTCACACCATCAGGAGAGGCATCAGTCCCATCGTTAGGAGGGACAGCTACCCTGTCATTAGGAGGGTGCTAACTAGAGCACAATAGGTGCTAATTAAAGCAATTGTTTAGTCACTAGCCAATAGCAGTCTGCCTCTCGGTAGGAGGCATCTGGTTAGGTTTAAAACTCCAGCTTTTGTGGCTTCTGTTTGTTCTTCTCGACAAGGGTCAGACAGAAGTCAGACTACCAGAGCAAGAATTTTAGCTGAGGAAGCTTCTGCAATTTGAAGCGAAACGTCCTCACGTCAAGCAACCCAGTCCAGTCGAAGAGTCAAGCTTCTCTACTATGTTACTTGACATTTCTTCATATTTCATCATGCCAAGGGATCCAGAGGAGATGGATAGCGGATGTAACGTAATGATATCAGCATTTTAGCATGAATGCCAAAAGATTTTAGGAATGTTGCAAATTATTTACAGGACCATGATAAACATCGGTGTTGCCTGAATGACATCCACTTTGGAGTCTGGTGGACCTCAGCACTGGCTGACATTAATCAACTCTCCGTCGACAAATGCTGGGCTAATCGTTGGAGTGTGAACAGACGCATTCAAGGCATCCAGGAGAAGTTCTGATTTTCTCGTTTTTTTCTCGTGATTTTCTCCCTTCCCCAGTTGATGGTCAGCATGTTATATTTAAAAACAAATGAAACAACACATCCAGAGAGAAAAGCAGTACACATCGGTATTGGACCAACGCTAGAATCCTCCCAGAAACAAGTTTTTCTTCCAGTAAAACCGGTCTATTTGAAAATAACACTGGTTGTACATTAAAATGCGAACATGTCTAATTTGAAAAGTTAAACACATTGAAGCTGCACAAACGGGATAAATCTGGAACGGAACTTGGAAAAATTCTGCTGACAAATCGATGAAAATGGCGCTCATGCACGGTGTCAGTGTTATATTATATAATATATATACTATATTATATTAGACGTGCCAGTTCATGCACATTGATGTGTATTATTGACCTGCCTTCTTCCTGCGTTGTCGTTGGGATCCAACAAAGCTTCACGTGCGCTGGCCATAATATAATTATCATATGACAATTACATGTATATGTTTGACTCAAACAAGCACAAGAATTTTGTTGATACATTTACATACTGCAAATTATTCTTGATAATCTGGCTAATTTAGTAAAAAAAGTAAAAAAAAAAAGTAATTTGGATCTCGTCTCTAATGTTTTTTTTCCTGTCCGTTTTTAGACATGTTAGACATGTGAACCCATGGCTGTGATGGTCTTAAAATGGGGCGTGGTCTGATGCAGTGCTGGTGCATTGGGAGCAAAAAGTGATTGCACTTGAAATTTTTATGCAGTATTCAGATACGTTGTGAATAGGCGGGGTCAGTACGTATGTATACTCTGTGACTTGATGCTCATCTTCCTTGTTGTCACTCATCAACCTACAACCAAGGACTTGATCATGAAATTTAGAAAACAAACAACGGCTCACACCATTAAGAATATAGGCAATATTTGGCAACAGCAATTTGCCCCTTTGGTTTTATATAAATTAAAGGGGTGACACACAGAACCACCATTAAACACATCGTCACAATTGCGAAAAGCACAAACACAAAACCAACAAGGAAAGGACAGAGACCAAAGACAGACTGTGCTTGGTGTGACTCGCGTGAGTGACATGAATGTATGTGTGCATCAGAAATGACGCAGCTGTCAAAAAAATGTGCTTCCCGCCCTTCACTAAATGACACGACGGTGACAGAAAGGAGCACTGACCAAGCTTAAAAATATGATGCGTTGGGAGTGAGAATGTGTTGCCAATTCACCACCAAGAAATTGTTCAATCAGAGATGCAATGTTCTTAAGTATTGTGCAGAAACTTAAAGTTCACGTCAGATGCCCAGACAGACGAGGTGAAAACAACCCCCCCCTCCAACTTTGTTGCATGAGAAGCAGATAAAAGAGAAACAAAAGAAGAAGAGGCTGGCCACGACATTTGTGCACCTTATGAGATTATGGAGACAGGGTGGGCAGAAATGGAGGAGGGGGAGGTGTTGCAGGAATATGGCACTCAGTAGCTTCACCTCAGGGAGCTTTGGCGGAGCAGATGCATTATCTTGCCGGAAAACCTCTCACTTCTGTTACCTACGGAGTCTGTCATATGCACAAGATTTAAATGCACACTGCTCTTAACAGAATGCCACATGACAATCTCACTGGTTTATGAAAAAAAATTACAGACGAAATCTAATTCCAAGCGCCCCTTTGCCTTAATTTGTACTCACCATAGAAAGAAAAATGGTTTTGTGTTAGGTGCTTTTGATTCTTCAGACTTGCCTCAGAGAAAGTCAGTTGTGTTTGGTTCTGGTTCGTGAGTTAAAGGTTAAAAATCTGTTTTTAAATGATGTTGCCTTACACATGCCTGTGAATGGAAAGTTAATTTGGCTAAAACATGTGGAAACTACAGACAGAAGCTTTATGTTGCATTCTCATGCTCTCCTACGTGTCTGAAGCACAACCCAATGACTCACACTCCCTCCCCCACCCCCAAACTCCCCAACTCTCTAGACCCCATGTATTTGTGTGCATGAGCCCCCTGAGGTTTACAGTGTGTGGACGCACAAATGGAGCGATGACCTCGCGGGAAGCAGCTGGTTCTTTTCAATGCCCTCTGCATCATTACTCCAGCATCTTCTCTTATGTCACCCATTCTGTTTATCTTATAATGGACTTGTGTCCTGATAGAATTTCAGTTCATCATTATCTGAGAACACGCGCTGTACAATAGTAGCCAATAATTGTATTTGGTGTGTTTCCAGCCCCTCGTGACCCTTAACTGGAGTAAGCGGTTGAAGATGAGTGAGCGAGTGTTTTATTGATGGGTTTTGATTTTTGGAAAACCATGAAGCTGTGTCCATATTATCATAGCAAATCATTCTCGTCATGTTCTCTCCATTAGTGTGTATACAGTGTGTTTACAACAGTCTTGCCTCAGGGAACGCAACGTGCAGTGGACTGAACGTAAAAAAAAATCTTTAAACACACTGACCTTTGTATAGTAGCTAATTCGCCCTATTGACGTATCCCATAATCTCTTGCGTGCAGAGAGTCGCTGCAGTCAAAACAACATAGAGAATCCACATGATGACAATTGTAAATGAATATTATACTACAAAATGTTATTTTTATGCTTTTCGTCACGTTAATAAGAGACTGCTGCATGATAACCCTGAAAACTTGCTAAAACAATTATAACAAATAATCCGTGTCTGCTACGTTTAATCTGTGTGGAATTTAATAAATGCAAACCAAATTTCAGACATATTATATATATTATGGACTGCATTTATATAGCGCTTTTCCATCTGCATCAGAAGCTCAAAGCGCTTTACAATTATGCCTCACATTCACCCCGATGTCAGGGTACTGCCATACAAGGCGCTCACTACACACCGGGAGCAATAGGGGATTAAAGACCTTGCCCAAGGGCCCTTAGTGATTTTCCAGTCAGGCGGGGATTTGAACCCAGGATCTTCTGGTCTCAAGCCCAACACCTTAACCACTAGACCATCACCTCCCCTAATTTATTATCCTATTAGTCTGGAACAAAGAGGACAAACAGTGTTGTAAAGAACAATATTCAAGACGTCAAAGAGCAAACTTGATCAGGAAGCGATTGTAGCTCACAGCAGCTCCCATTGAAAATAACGGAGAGACAGCCTGTGATTCTCGCATGTTTACATAAAACAAACGCAATAACAGTGTCTATAAACCCAGAGAATATATTCATGAGAGCTTTAGGCACAATATAAAAATAGTTTTATGTTGCGATGTTAATGGTGTTGTATGTGTGCAGCGGTTAAAGTGCAGCCTGATCAGAGCATCTCAGTGTTACTGAGATCTCTGTAAACACCTCATCGAAGTTTTGCGGGATTTGAAACCTTAATAGGGCGAATGAGTACAGAGTCATTGTAGTCACAAAAGCAGGAGATGCTAGAAGCTAATATCGTGTGCTGGAATTCCAGAATTGTGCAACAAAAATTAGATACCATTTTAAACTACATACTTTTCCTAAGTTATTATATAGCGCTTTGTTCATCACTTGTAAAGTGTTGTTCACACTTTAATTCTCATCAGTAAGTCATTTGCAACTGCAGTTATAAATGTTTTATCTGTAAATAAGCCCTTTAAAAAGGTGTTTAGAAATAAAATTTTTATACTTTATAAAACAAAGTAATTTTTCTGTAATTAACCAGTTGCTAACTAATTTGTAACACCATTTAGAAAGTGAAAAAGTTATTCATAGACTATTTAAACCAACATTTATGCATGCCTTTACCAATGTCATGATATAGACACATACGCAAACATCTTTACAGCACTAATACTTCCATTCATGATGAATAATAATGGTTAGTTAAAGCTGTACGGGCTTTGGGCTTTTAAAGATTTAACTCATAAAAAGAATTTTCTTAAGCACCACCATAATTTTATTCCTTAGCATTTTAATATGATATAGCCAATATAATCAAAATTTGCACTTGTCTGGAATTGTTTTTTTTTTTTTTTTTTTACCCCTGATGGGTAGAAATTCAAGTGATCAGATGCTATGAAGTACATTTGGTAGTGACATCATAGATCATGTTGGGGCCTCACCTGATCAGCGTGAGGGATACTGGGAAGGACACGGTGACAACCAGTTGGAGTAAAGAAAGGCAGTGTGCTTGACCAAAATAAACCAAGATGGCAAAAAAACACTCTAAAACATATTTTGTAAAAGTTAGTGAGAAATAAACAATATAAATTTAAATGTAGTTATTTGAAACCAGGTAACACCTCTGATGTGATTCACAAGATATCTTATGGATGTCAGCATTGCACACCCCCGAACGGGCATTAAGCAATGGTCAAGTCAAAGGTCACCTCAAAACCTCAGGCATGCACATACGTGCTTCCTTCTGCAGTCGTCTGTACAATGACATTAGAAGGAAAGTCAATGTCTGGCCATGGAATTCCCCAAGATACTGGCACTCAGGTCACTGTGTTTGGTGCATGAGTGAGAAATTCCCTGGTTTGAGGCTACCTGCGCCTGTTTTCCTTGTATAACTTGAGTTGCGTTAAGAATGTGGAAGGGAGAAGTGGTTTATATGTCTCGATGTATCAGTTCCTCTAATAATCCAATGCCACTCTGTTTTCTGACAGCTCCTGTGTTGGTTCAAAACTCATGCCTCATGACTTCAGACGTGATTGTCATGATGCAAAAAAAATCCTATGTCTAAGCAACAAAGAAATGGCCCAAAGTGACATTGAAAACCTGTGTGGAGCTACAGTTCATCCTCAAAGAATTCACAAGAATTATCAGAATTCACAGAATTCAGAATTTTTCCACATTTTGTTATGTCACAGATTTATTCCAAAATGGAGTAAATTCAATTTTCCCTCTAAAAATTCTACTCACAACACCCCATAATGACAACATGCAAAAGTTTTTTTTTTTTTTTTTGTAAATTTATTAAACAAATCACACGTTCATAAGTATTCACACCCTTTACCCAATATTTTGTTGATGCACCTTTGGCAGCAATTACAGTCTCTAGTCGTCTTGAATATGATGCCACAAGCTTGGTGCACCTATCTTTGGGCAGTTTGGTCCGTTCCTCTTTGCAGCACCTCTCAAGCTCCATCATTTTCAGATCTCTCCAGAGATGTTCAATTGGATTCAGGTCTGGGGTCTGGCTGGGTCACTCAAGGACATTCACAGAGTTGACCTGAAGCCACTCCGTTGATATCTTGGCTGTGTGTTTAGGGTCATTGTCCTGCTGAAAGATGAACCGTCACCCCAGTCTGAGGTCAAGAGCGCTCTGGAGCAGGTTTTCATCCAGGATGTCTCTGTACATTGCTGCATTCATCTTTCCCTCAATCCTGATTAGTCTCCCAGTTCCTGCTGTGGAAAAACATCCACACAGCATGATGCTACCACCACCATGCTTCACTGTAGAGATGGTGTCTGGTTTCCTCCAAACGTGACGCCTGGCATTCATGCCAAAGAGTTCAATCTTTGTCTCATCAGACCAGAGAATTTTGTTTCTCATGGTCTGAGAGTCCTTCAGGTGCCTTTTGACAAACTCCAGGTGGGCTGCCATGTACCTTTTAGTAAGAAGTGGCTTCCATCTGACCACTCTACCCTTCTGGTCTGATTGGTAGATTGCTGCAGAGATGGTTGTCCTTCTGGAAGGTTCTCCTCTCTGCACAGCTGAATCCTTGAGCTCTGACGGAGTGACCATCAGGTTCTCGATCACCTCCCTGATTAAGACCCTTCTCCCACTATCACTCAGTTTAGACGGGTGGCCAGCTCTAGGAAGAGTCCTGCTGGATCCAAACTTCTTCCATTTACAGAAGATGCAGGCCACTGTGCTCATTGGGACTTTCAAGGCACCAGAAATGCTTCTGTCTTGAGACAGTCCTGTCTCGGAGGGCTACAGACAATTCCTTTGACTTCATGTTTGGTTTGTGCTGTGACATGCACTGTTAACTGTGGGACCTTATATGTAGACAGGTGTGTCTTTCCAAATCTGTCCAATCAACTGAATTTACCCCAGGTGGACTCCAATTAAGCTGTAGAAACGTTTCAAGGATGATTAGTGGAAACAGGATGCACCTGAGCTCAGTTTTGAGCTTCATGGCAAAGACTATGAATACTTATATACATGTGATTTCTTAATATTTTTTGTATTTATTTGATGTGCTTGTCTGATTTATTGGTCAAATTCTTCTCTGTGGAGCTCCCCTGCGGTTGTGATTTATTAATTTATTTATTTTTGATAAATTTGCAAAAACTCTAAAAAAAAAAACAATTTTTTTTCACATTGTCATTATGGGGTATTGTGTGTAGAATTTTAAGGAAAAAAAATGAATTTCATCCATAACATAAAAAAAAATAATAATAATAATGTGAAAACCTGAAGTGCTGTGAATACTTTCTGGATGCACAGTACATTTTTTCCACAGAGAAAATTGATGTGTAATTGATAAAAAAATCAATAATGATATTGGTAAAATCTCATCAATTCCCATCTCTTGTCAGGAAGGGCATAGGGTTGAAAACAGCAAGTGGATCTGTTGTGGTGACCAAGAGTAAAAATGGGTGAAACTAAGAGAAAGACATTTATCAGTTTTTTTAATGTTGGAAATGGAGATTTTGGGTTGAGACTGAAGCAAGTACACTGCAAAAACTGATATCTAAGAAAGTAAAAAAAAAAGACTTGTTTAAAGAAAATTTGACTTAATTGTTGTCAAAATAGAAAAATTATCTTTTCAAGCATTTTTTACAGAACAAAACAAGTCGTATTTTGGGAAAAATGTATCTCACTTTTTCTTCACAAGTTTTTCCAGCTAATATCAACCTTAAAAAGGAAAGGCAATGGATTACAAATCATCCATGCAAAGGAACAAGATTGTTTTCCTTATTTTAAAACAGTGGATAATCTTAAAATAAGAATTCTGTCTTTTTTAAGGCACATTTTGATTATTCAGTGCTTTGACATTTTGCTAGATTTGTCTAGATTTCAGATTATTTGTCTTATTTTGAGAGTGACAGTTTTTGCAGTGTAGATTTTGGAGATGATCTGGATGCTGACGCATGATTTTTATTAATTTTACGACTGTTTTGAAGTGTTGTTCTCCACATCTTATATGACTCAGTATCACCTTAAATTTTCAAAAGGAATAGTAAATTATACAGTATGTCTCCTTTTACTTTGACCATCTTTATATCACAGCTGTATGTTACTAAAAAAAAAAATCAATGCCCCAAACATCCACTAGATGTTCAGGAGGCTGAAAAAAGCTTTGGATATTAATCAATTTCTTTATTTCCTCTCTTAGTGGGTCGTACAGTCTTCACCAACTTCCTAACATCAGAGTTCAGTCAGGAGAATATGGAATTCTGGGTTGCCTGTGAGGACTACAAGAAGACAGAAGCATCCAAGATGCCCAACAAAGCCAAAGAGATCTACCAGAAATTTGTTGACCCGGATTCTCCATGTGAGGTAAAGAATTTGAGCTCAAAGAGATAAAATAAAGTTTGATCTGGTAGCCACCAGACAAGGACTAGATGTCTTTGGCATTCGGTCTGTTCAGAAGTTCTTTAGGTGCTGCTGGAATGAAATGATGAGTTACTTAGGGAGACTACAAAGAGGAGTATCACTGATATTGGAAATGAATTTCAGTTACATAACCTCCATACTGAGCAAATTAAAGTCGTGAATTGAACGTGTATTTAGATTTTTTTTTTATTCAATTCAGTTTATTTATATTGTGCCAAATCACAACATAAGTCACCCAAGGCTCTTCACAAGGGTAAGGTCTAACCATACCAAGAAAAAAACTCAGATATTGAAAGAAAAAACATCTCAATTTGAAGAAAAAAAAAATTTGAGAAAGGTGGAAAGGAAACACTTTTTTCATTATTACAAGACCCGTGATGGACATAATGTCACATAACTTTCTAAAATATGCAACATGGTCCATCCATGTGGATTAAATAACAGATGCACTGCAAATTATTTGGTTCTTACCAAGATACAAAAGTCCTTAGATTTAGAAGTGCTACATAATTTATCTTGTTTTAAGAGTTGATTTCTTATTTTAAGTGTTCAACATGCTTATTTCTAGATTTAACAATCTTAATTCAAGAATCTTGTCAAGTGAAATTATCTTGCTGCATGGACACATACGTTTCCTTCAGATTTAGTGTTTTCATCTTGTTTTAAGACACCCCTTGTTTGCAGTGTGGAGAGTTTATAAAACATTATAAGATGATATTATACTGGATTTTTTTTAAAAATTTAATTCAGTTTTTTATATTGTGCCAAATCACAACATAAGTCACCCAAGGCTCTTCACAAGGGTAAGGTCTAACCCTACCAAGAAAAAACTCAGATATTGAAAGAAAAAACATCTCAAATTGAGGCTGTTTTTGGGCAATTTGAAAAAAAAAATTGAGAAAGGTGGAAAGGAAACACTTTTTTCATTATTACAAGACCCGTGATGGACATAATGTCACATAACTTTCTAAAATATGCAACATGGTCCAACCATGTGGATTAAATAACATATGCACTGCAAATTATTTGGTTCTTACCAAGATAAAAAAAAAAAGCACTTAGATTTAGAAGTGCTACATAATTTATCTTGTTTTAAGAGTTGATTTCTTATTTTAAGTGTTCAACATGCTTATTTCTAGATTTAACAATCTTAATTCAAGAATCTTGTCAAGTGAAATTATCTTGCTGCATGGACACATACGTTTCCTTCAGATTTAGTGTTTTCATCTTGTTTTAAGACACCCCTTGTTTGCAGTGTGGAGAGTTTATAAAACATTATAAGATGACATTATACTGGATTTAAAAAAAAAATTCAATTCAGTTTATTTATATTGTGCCAAATCACAACATAAGTCACCCAAGGCTCTTCACAAGGGTAAGGTCTAACCCTACCAAGAAAAAACATCTCAAATTGAGGCTGTTTTTGGGCAATTTTAAAAAAAAAAAAAATTGAGAAAGGTGGAAAGGAAACACTTTTTTCATTATTACAAGACCCGTGATGGTTATAATGTCACATAACATCCATGTGGATTACGTAAATAACAGATGCACTGCAAATTATTTGGTTCTTACCAAGATAAAAAAAACCCCCTTAGATTTAGAAGTACTACATAATTTATCTTGTTTTAAGTGTTCAACATGCTTATTTCTAGATTTAACAATCTTAATTCAAGAATCTTGTCAAGTGAAATTATCTTGCTGCATGGACACATATTTTTCCTTCAGATTTAGTGTTTTCATCTTGTTTTAAGACACCCCTTGTTTGCAGTGTGGAGAGTTTATAAAACATTATAAGATGACATTAATACTGGATTAATAAAAAATCCCACAATTGGAATAATTAATGGAATTTACCCTTCTGTCACAATTACTAATGAAATAGTTCTTGCCAGAGCCTCGCTAGAATGACAGCTGAGAGCAAAACCCAGTTGCGGTGTTCAGTAACCTGATGGAAATGCTGCCATTCTGCATGTATTTTTTTTGACACTGAAAATATAGCTAAACCTTTGTGCAAATCTGTACTGTGAACCCAGCTAGTGTTGAGGATCCCAGCAGCTGGAGAAGCCATAGGACACGCCCACATTTCCACTGAATGCAACACATTGTTACTTTCGAGAGGATTGCTTGTCTCCCTGGGTGGTTGCTATCCAGGAACTGAGGTGGTTCCATAATGTGGTAGATGCCAGTAAAATTACAAAGTAATTACAATTGGAATCCAATCGGTCTTTTCCAGACGACCTTACAAATTTCCGTCATCCAATTGGGACCACATTGCTTTAAATGCTAGAATTTAATATGCAGGTTAGATTTACCTTTACTAGGAATAAAACCTCATATCTCTCATTTTCTTTTATGTATACTCAGGTGAACCTGGACGCAATGACAAGAGAAGAAACCAGGCAGAACCTGAAGTGTGCTGGGCTGTCGTGTTTCGATGAGGCCCAGAAGATGATTTACATCTTGATGGGCAGGGACTCGTACAGACGCTTCCTCAGATCCAAACTGTACCAGGATATGTGTGGGACACAAATCACTGCAACTGACGGTGCCTAAAGGCTTCCAGAGGAGCGTACAGAAGGATGTCCGACTGAACTGAGAATATCTGAGGAGCTAAGCACGGGTAAAGATTGGTTCACTTATTCTGAGTCCTGTGTCTGTAGTCTAGGAAAGAAAAAAAAAAATCATGTAGAGGTGACTTAGAATAGTGAATGTGACACAAGACATACTTGTACTTCTGATATCATCAGAAACATTTTTGTTGGATCAGAATATTAATCAGCTACTATCTGTACTGTAACACTATCATTCATTGATTTAATTCCGATCATGTGAGCAATGACAATTAAAGGTGTAGTCCGTTTTGATTTTTCAGAAAATTGAAAAAACAAAACAAAACAAAACTTTGTGCTGAAATTGAGTTATTATAAAGCACCTTTATTTCTGTGGTGCACACCTGATTTTATTGCTGGTAAAGTATTTACTTTGGAAGAATTCTATGATAAAAAGGAGTTTACTCTACAACATGACAACATGAAACAGGAAGCATGTTCATATTTCATGAAAACTGGGAACTCTGAATTTCCAACTTACAATTTGGGAAAAAAAATGTAAGTTGGAAATGTGTTGTTGCAGCACCATTTAACCTTTGAACAAGCTAGGAGACTGAGTTTCATAATGTGATATTGCATCTTTTTGTTGGATTGCTGGACCCACATAGGTCAAAATCCTAAACTGTTTCCAGACAGGAAGAATTTTGATCATAATTTCATTATAAAACTGTAATTTCTTTCTTTGATTACCAGACAACAAAATGGTAGTCGTGCAGCAGAAAATTGTTTTTATGACTTTAATGGCAAAAAGTTAAACAGGATTACACCTTTAAGCACAGATGCATTTTATTGGAGAAACATTTAAATTCATCAAAAGGATTCCTGTCTCCAGCACACATTTTATTTATTTCACGATGTAAAAGCTTTTTTGATTGTGTTCAATAATTTGTTACTGTTATTGCTATCATTATTATTAGTAGTATTGTTGTTGTTGTTGTTGTTGTTATTATTATTACTATTATTATTATTGTTATCATTGTTATTTGATTATTACTATTATTAATTTTGTTGTTACCATTATATTATCGTTATTATTGTTATTATTGCTATCATTATTATTGTTGTTGTTATTATTATTAATATTATTATTTGTTATTACTATTATTATTATTATTATTATTATTAGATTATTAGTATCATTATTTTTATTGCAATTATTATTATTACAATATCAATATTATTATGATGCAGATTATTATTATTACAGTTTTTAATGTTATTATTAACATTATGATGATGATGATTATAATTATTATTATATTATTATTATCATTTTTCCGTTAAAGAGGTAATGTATTCACCGGTTTTTATCGGTTTGTCTGTTAGTAAGAAAATTCAAAACATAATGAATGGATTTCAATGACATTTAGTGAGCAGATAGATAAGTGATGAAATAAGTGATGCAGTTTTGGAGGTGAGGTAGAATATATTCTGCAACTGAGATCCAGGTGGAACATAGCCGCATCTCAAAAGTTGTGAGAGCATGTTGATGGAATTTGGTGAGCAGGTGGATAATGTCCTGGACTCACAAACAAGGGATTTTACTTTGAATTTGATCCCGAACTTATTTTCTGGAACGTATGTGACTTTGACAGAGTTATGTACTCGCTGAGTGACTTCTTGTTAAATACTGTGATTATACAAAATTAATTCTTCTGCATTTATTTTCAAAAATATTAAGATTTATGAACTAAAAACAATTGGGGATGCCAATAATTTGTATGGGCACTGCACATAACATGCTTTCATTCATGTCAATTTAAATTAAGGGCTTTAAGTTGTCACAGGATAATGTTAAATGTGTTTGCATCATAATGTTCAGCATTTTCACTGTTACCATTGCACAACATAACACCATACTTAACAATCCAAGTTATGACAGGAATCCATATCTACCTCCTTACACTCCTTAACCCCCCCAGACAAACCATTTCTTTAACAGATAATTCATTTCTTTACAAATATATGTGATGATGGTTTAAAATAAGATGTTCAAAAATCTGCTTGAAATGGGGAGTACACATCAAAAACCCCCATGCATGTGACATTTTGTCGTTCTGGCAAGACTTTATATGTAGAATGGACTTAGAAAAATTGTAAAGTCATGTGAGTTGTTAGACTTATTGGCGTCAGACTCCACTGCAGCACAAGAAACAACCCAGATCTCCTTGCTCATGCACAATTTTTTAAAACGTGACAATTATAGTTTGAGTTATTCATTCATTCATTCATTCATCCATGTCAGGTCTGGGTGGCAGCAGACTAACAGGGTTATTCCACAGAGTGCCATTCTACTACAACTACAACCGCTCGCAATCCAAAAAAGTGCAAAACGGGATGAAACGGCTTAATTCGGCTTGTCTCTGAACAGTCAGGCTTATAAAGTGCAAAACTGGTAACCCGCCCAAAAACGAAAGAAAGGAGCTGCACCCACAGCCAGACATTATTGAGCTGTTCAACTCTGAACAAAAACTGCAACAAACACTGCTTTGGCCTCAAATTTTTACCCCAGTGGAGCATGATCAATCGTTTCAAGATGTAGTCCCTATGAATACTCGGTTTAAACAAGTTCGAAAATGATGAATAGTTCTAAGTTACCACCTACAATCTGTAATTTCGAGAATCAGAATGAAATTTTTAAACAGTTCAAAAAATTGTATCCCGATTTCAAATCTGGTGCCGATGACGGCCTTAAAGTAGACCTGCATTGAAATAAATGCAGTCAGATCTTTGGACCAAAAAATGACTTATATTTACACATAAGATCCTTCTGAATGTAGTAAAGTAAATCTGCAAGCCCAGATCTGTCATTCAACGGAGAAATCTTCATTTAAAAATGACAATTTTACAGCTAAAATTTAGCCCTCCGCAAAACTGTCATCACATCTGGGACGCTGCCAAGACGTCAGGGAAAAGATCCTATCCCAGCATGCATTGTGCGCGGCAGCTGTAATTTGTGGATTTATGTCAGTTTGCATCTGCACATTTTTCTTGTCTTATACGGAAGGATCTACTTTTTTTTAAAACTTCATATTGTCTTGCGGCACGTTTGGTGAATACACATTTCTTTTATTTGTGCTTGAAAATTATTTTGGGAGACTTTTTCATATGCCCTTTTGACTGAGTGGTGTCGCATTGAAAATCTACTGTCTTTGCGGGACCCGCAAAGAATCCAAGTCATTAAAAAGATATAAACCTCTCTCAGTGGCCACGGAGCTCTGCGGCTCCGATTACCGAGACGTGCGGCGCTGCAGAAAGTCTGTTCTTGCAGCAACAGGTGTCACCGGCCACTCCACATCACAACAGCGAGCGTAGTCGCTGGACCTCTGCCAAGTTGGCTGCACCTCCATTCAGTAGACAGGGACGTGGTGCCGGCTGCACAGCAGACACGGGGGCGATGTGAGTTGCCCGCTTCGGCATTTACCGAGCACGCAGACTCAGTAAGCACAGCAGAGGCAGAGAGCGAGGAGTCGGGGAAGAACGTCGCCCGCTGTGGATGTCGCCGCTGATCTGAGCATGCAGAGCTGTATCTCACATTCATTGCTGCTTACTTTTGGATTCTGAAACCAGGATGTGTATAACAGTAACATTACTAACAGATAAAATCAATGTCAATGCGGGATCGGACTGAAGGTGGGAGTGTTCCGTCTTACTGCAGTGACCCGGATGTACAAACAGTTTTCGCTGAGGGCCAAATTTTAGCTGCAAATTTGTCATTTTTAAATGAAAATTTCTCCGCTGAATTACAAATTTGGGCTTGCAGATTTACTTTACTGCATTCATAAGGGTCTTATAAATACATATCAGCTATTTCTTTCTGAGATCTGACCACATTTATTTCATTGCAGGTCTACTTTAAGTACTAGGTATAATGAGTTTGTTCAAGATTGACAAAGATGGATCAAGAAGCTGGTATGATGCTTCGAAATGCGCTCTGATTTGCTCTTTGGGATTTAACGGGAAGGAACAGTGCTCTGTGGAATAAACCCAAGAGCAGCTCAGTCCACACATTCTTCTTCTGGCCAAGTTCTCTAACTGTCTGGGGAGGACCCCTTGGCATTTCCAAGCCAGATGGGAGATATAATCCCTCCAGAGTGTCATAGGTCTTCCCCGGGGCTTCCTCCCAGTTGGACGTGCCTGGAAGACCTCCCAAGGGAGATGACCAGGGGGCATCCTCATCAGATGCCATAACCACCTCAGCTGGCTCGTTTCAATGTGAAGAAGCAGTGGCTGTTCTCCAAGTTCCTCCCAGGTTATGCAATGGAGGAACCTCATTTCTGCTGCTTGTATTCACAATCTTGATGTCTCAGTCCTTACTATATCATGACCGTAGGTCAGGATAGGAGTGTAAATCAAGAGCTGTTAATCTATTAAAAGCATAAATCTTAATAACACCAGCTTCTGGCCCTGTAAAAATGTAACGGGTTGTTTCTCTTATCTATTGCCAACAAGTTTAATAAAAATACTTTTTAACTAAAGAGTATAAGAAACAAATGCAAGCGAATGTTGGAGGAACTCTGATGACATAGCCATCAATATTTCTTTGTACATTAATACCTAGGATTCAATAAAACACAAATACAATTAAATAAATTCATGAGATGAATCAAATCATCTCTTTTAATCAGATGCAGTATTGTCATGTTGCACATCATCGATTGTTATATATCCACTAGTTTTACAGTTGATATTTTTGATTTTTGTTACTTTTTTACATTGATGTAGATAGTTTCACAGTGTACCAAACAACAGCAGTTGTATAATTTTACAGTTCTCCTCTTCATGGGATATTTGGTTTCTTTATGATGCATCGGCTAGATGATCATTGTTCAAATCAACATGGAACCAACGCAGAACCAACGCAACAACTTGATGAACTGTACAATGATTGCTTTGTCTGCTTTTGGTGGGCATTTTAAGCAGTTGATTTTTTTGTCTCTAGTAGAAATCAGACGTGTTCCATAATATATTGTAATGTTTAATTTGTTTAATACTTTAAACCTTTAGCTTTTGTGGCCTTGCATACATGAACGAATACATGTACTGTAACAGTTATGACACTGTGTGTATTTTATGAAATTGTACCACTTTAGTGTTTAAATCATGTGTGACAACTCATGAATTAAATGTGATGGAAATATCTAAATTCCATTTGTTAATCTTTCATAAGAAAAAACTTCTTGTTGACTTTTAAAGTTACACTGTAATGAAAAATAGACTTTGAAAGTTCTTCTCATTTCCATGAAATATGCGACTATTTATCAGTGTAAGTCAAATAAATGTTTCAAAGAAATGCATTGTCCACATTTTTATTTAAAATTACTCTTGTTGGTTTATCACAGGATGTTTGCTTTATTTTTATAACAGGGCTATTCCAAAAAAAAGTGCAAAAGGGGGATGAAATGGCTTTATCTGGTTTGCCTTATAAGAGGCCAGGTCATTTAGTACAGACATGGCAATCTGTCTGAAAACAAAAGAAAGGAGCTTGAGTTGTTCAACTCTGAGCAAAAACTGCAACAAAGGCTGCTTAGGCTTCAAACTTTTACCCTGATGGAGCACGATCAAACAAGCTTCAAGTTGTACTGACTGCAAACACCCCGTTTTAAAGGCATTCGAACATGACTGCAGTCATTAAGACTACGAACACCTGGAAGTTACCAGATACTACCAATGATTTTGAGAACCAGAATAAAATTTTTAAATAGTTCAAAAATTGGATCCCGATGTCAAATCTGGTGCTGATGATGGCTGTAATTACTACGTATACCAAGATTATTCAAGATTGACAACGATGGTTCAAGAAGTTACTATGATGCTTCAAAATGTGCGCTGATTTGCTATTGAGGATTAACACCCCTATTCCACAGCACACCATTCTATTACAATCGACCACAATCCAGAAAAAGTGCAAAAAATGGCTTACTCCAGCATGCCTCCTATCAGGCTGGCTTATAAAGTGCAGAGCTGGCAACTGGCTGGCTTATAAAGCGCATACCTGGCAATCTGGTCCAAAACTAAAGTAAAGCTGAGCTCTCAGCCAGGACCACAACAACAAGCTTTTGCTTCTCAAATGTCAACGATATATATTGTTCTGAAAACTTTTTGCCTTTGATGTGGACCATGTATCATTAAGATTTTGCTGCAATTAGACCATCATTCATCTAATTTATTAACTTTAATCTGTGCTCCTCAAACATTTTCAACCATGCTCTAGAACTGTAACAAGCCAAACATTTTACAGTTCACCTTTACAATCCATCTGCACTCAGAAAACAGCAACAGAAATGTTTCACACCTTTATACCCCGTCACACATACGCCGATTGAGGTGAAATGGCCTCAGAATGACACATCCGAGAGAGAAAGAATATTTAAGTGCAGAGAATCACTTGGTTTTAATCAGGTAAATGTGAATAATTTGTGTGATTATTAGAGCAAGGAATTAAGCTATAATCTCACACAAAGTAACCTTTGGAGCTACCATCAGATCCAGATGTTCCTGTTTTAATCTAACACTATGCAAGATGCCAACACAATTGAACCTCTATTGCTAAAGCTCTGTTCTATCTTTGAATTACCCAGATTTTCCAAAGTATAAGTCATCCTTTTTTTTTCTGTATTATCAGAACTTGAATTTTTCTTTTTTTTTTCATTACTGTAGTGCACTTTTATTACTGGAATTTGTTTGTTTGTTTGTGCTTTTATTACTGGAAAAGCTTTACATAAATATGGCAAGTGATTAAAGTGGCAAGTGATTAAAGTGGTGGGCTGTTGACCAAACGATCTTTAGTTCAAATCTTCTTCAGATTGCAAATTCACCAAAGGCCCTTGGTAATTCACAATTTGCTCCTGGTGTGCGGCTGAGCACCCTGATATCAGTAAGAATGTGAGGCATCACTGTAAGAGGCTGTATAAATACAGCCCATTCACCATAGTTATTATTAATAATGAACATGTGATTGTTTTGGTATATAAGTTGCAGAACTAGTGAAAACAATAGGGCAATTAAAGTTTTGTCTTCTCTTTTTTAATAGAAAATCTAATTTAAAAAATCTGAATTTTCCAAACAAGTTTTCACACTCCAAACAAACCAAACCATACTTCAGTTTCATCCAGACCAAGATCACCTTTTTTTTGGTCTGACCAAATTTTTGGTTTTTGGTCCTGACCATGGCTCAAGACAGCTTTCACACCTGCTATACTGGTTTAGACCAAAATTAGGAACCACACAAGGTAGTGTGTATTTTGCAGAGCAAAACCCAAATCCATCCATCCATCCATCCATCCATCCATCCATCCATCCATCCATCCATCCATCCATTTGATTTCTACCATTGATCCAGGGTTGGTGGCACCGGGTGAAGCAAGTCCATATGGTCCTCTGCAAAAACAATATGCAGTTCCTCCTTTGGACCCAATGTTTTCCTCAGCCAGATGAGACACGTGATGCTTCTCACATCCCAGCCCCTCAGAACAACATCATCTGGGTTCTTATGATGCAGAGAGACGTTTGTGCTGCTCTCTGGTCAGTGGTCTTTATCATGTTTCCAAGAGAAAAATCAGCAGCCTTGCCAAGAAAACTGACATCTGTTGAGTGGAAACATTTTGACATTCCTGATGATAACTGTTGAGGTCACTCAGGAACATCATGTCCTCGGCCTTCTGGGAGAACAAAACTGACTGCTTATGGGGGTCGCACAACTTCAGATTCTGAACAGGTCAGCCGTTATGTCATAAAAGTCACTGGTGATGCCATTAATAGGACGACAGGAAACGGAAATGCTTCATAGCCAACGATAATCTGTGCCTGCAAAAATTTATGCATATGCTGCAGAAACAAAAACAGGATTCAAATCAGCAGCAACAATAACACATAAGCAACAAGTTCCAATTAATGGCAAAGAAGAAGAAAAATGTGTGAAATATTGTCATGTTCGTGGGTGTTTTGATGCAATTTACAGGAGGAACAGTGGCTTTTTCTGGATTAATTTGTCCCTCAGCGAGCTCCACTTCTTTATACACAATACACAATACAATCAACCTCCAAACCAGCGTTACCGGTATGTGCAGTTTTTCCTCCATGAATTGTGAGTATTTGAGCATCTTTTTGTGACTCCTTGTTGTAAAGTTGGTCATATTTGCGGACTTTTCTGTCAAACATATTTGATCCATGATCAAAATGTAATTGGTGCGCACTGCAAAAACTTTTGTAATATGACGGGAGAGGAAGGAGTGAAAATGTAAAAGTGACAAATCACAGCTCTTGCGGTCTCCATCCTTTAGCAGGTGCACGTCAGGCTATGGACAGGGTTCACAGCCATGCAGAGGACTGTGATCTAAAACGGTTGTCTTTGGTTTGCCACACCAAGGGATATGTGTGAAACTTAACACCATTTTACAGTGCAGGCGATAAGCAGCATTTTGTGAATAATCACCAGCCTTGAATAAAGACCTGCCTCATTTAGGCGCTGGGTCTGAGCAAGGTTTGAAAAAAATAAATGCCTGGTCTTTTAATCAAAGAAATACAATACCCACTTTCCTCGAATCGACAACAGGGACAGCTTAGGAGCTGCGTCAAGAAGACTGTGAGTTACTGACGTTACGAGAGTTGCAATCGGCTCAGCCACTGTTAGTCAGAGTGACCACACCCCCAGTTATACATTAATTTAATTGAAAGCATCTGAAACTTATAAGTTAGAAAAAAGGAAACTATCTATAGAGGCCACAACTCTTTTTTTTTTTTGTATCAGGCTGTAAACATCGTTATTTCTGTCCTAAAGCTGGACATTTTAACATGGGATTCTGTGGGAATGTACTCTGTTTTGGAGTCACCCTCAAGCAGCCAGTCAAGGAACTGCAACTTTTTCTTCTTCTGGTCAAACTTCATCTGTGACCATCAAAGCCTGGACCCAATGTGTGCTTGCAAATCTGCACAACTATCATCAATGTTTAATAATGATCTCAAAAGGTTCAGATTTGGTTTGTCTGATATCGGTCTTCTTTTGGAGGATAATACAACATGACCAAACACACAAATGCATGAGCCACTTTTCTGACACCCCTTAATCCAGCACTCATAATGACTTCTTACTGCCACTATTAATTCCTCCAGGAAACAAATTCCTTTGCTGGATACGAAAAGTATCTGTGTGAATTCGATGTGACTTCAGTTTGTTCCCAGGCTGATTTGTGGTGAGTGTGTTTCTTTCTTATTTTTTTTAGTCTTTCCCATGTTTTACATTTTGAAATCACATCTTTAAATAGTCAGGCCTTATTTACCTATCATTTATTTTAATTTTGATAACTGAGATTCCAGATAGCCTGAACTCCATGAGTTAAACGCAGACATTAGGTACACAGAGTAATTTAGGTTATTTACCTCGTCTGCAGCCACAGTTTCTCGTTGCCTATTTAAGGCCAACACACTCGAGAGGTTGTTGCTCACAAACTGCATGCATAAATAATGTTGCTTAAACATAATCTTTTGAACGTGTAACTTTTATAGACAGAGCCAGAGGCAGTTATGCTTAAATATTTACTGCAGACTGATTCCTTTAATGTGCTCTCCTGCCTCGTGGAAAGAAGAAGAAGAAGAAGAAGAAAAAACAGCAATGGGGTGATTCTTTGACAGCGGGAACTATTTAAAGCGCACAGAGTCTCTGGTTAATTATCAACAAAATACCACTTAATGAGTGGCTTCTCATCACTTTGTCCTACAGGAGTTTTTGAATTTTGACCTTTAAAAACATGCCGCAAAAATCATCTTTTTTGAGAAGAAAATGTATAATACAGTATGTATATGTCACAGACATGAATGATGGAAGCTCTTCAGCATTTCACCATGTCATTTAGGTCCTTCAGACTTTTTTTCTTGAGTAAACGATTCAGGGGAGCATTAGCATGACTAAAACCTTTCAGCTTCTGGGAGCGAGGGGGGGGGGAGCTCCTTTTTAAGCATTTTTCTTTTCACATGCCTGGAAGCTCCTCACCATCTAACCACGATGCTGGTTCTGGTTTCTGGTACTGTGGTAATAAAGTACATTATTTAGGGCCCCTTCACACATAGTGTGAATATGTACAACTCAGGGCAACTCCCGTCGGAACAGCTCATATGAGCGCACCACGAATCATCACACTGATGGGCAGCTGTGCACGATGCCGGCGCGATGGTTCATGCATGCAGGGACACAGTGCTAGCAGCTGCACGATGTGATTACATATCGTGCAGCTGCTGTGAAGAAAAAAATAAATAAAAAATAAACAGTTTTGTGCACATGGGAACACAGTGTGAGCAGCAGTGCGCATCGCACGGCTGCTGTGAAAATAAAAAAATAAATAAATCCATGTCACCCAGAAACTTCACCAGTGAGCTGCCATCCCTGTCCTGTGAACGGTGCAGGAAATTGCCTGATATCAGGAAGGATATGGACATATTTAAAAAAATAGAAAAACACACCATATAAAAACATCGCATTATGCTGAATCTATCTTATCAAGCGGGCAATAAAAATATGATCCATGTGTTCCTCTGTAGATGACCCATGGTCACAGATGTACAGTCATGAAATGACATGAATGAGAAGCAGTTCGCTCATCTCATCATGTCCACATCTGTTGGCACATGTCCAGCCAGTCTGTGCGCGTGTCCTGCTGGCGCACCACAGGACTGAAACCGCGTCATGTGGAACAGAGCTCGAACTTGGGTGACATGACAGTCAGATCGCCCGCTGTGTGTTATGATCTGATGGTCTGTTTCAACCTGGGGGCAGCCTGTCCATGGGCTGCAGCGAGCTCACACATACTTGCTGCAGCCCATCGCCACAGCGATATATGTTTTTATTTATGTCCATGTGATGGGAGCAAACAGACACACGCACATCACAGTGGGCAGTTGTTAGTCCATGTCCGTCCAAACACAATACGTGTTGTCCAGCTGGGACATCCATGTCGGCAGATCTCCACAGCTGCTTCTGATGGTGGTCACACTAAAGCCACACTTTGGGCACTTGGGACAAATTTCACTGCCAGCACGACAGTGATCATCTGCAGACTGTTGTGTTAACAATGCGAATGGCCACACATTGTCTAAGTGCCATGCGAGCGGTGTTAGATGTTTGTGTGTGTCACCCGGAATTTGGCAGACACTTGCCGCGAGAGGGTCTGATGGGCTCTCACAGCGCACACTCTGTCTTTCAGCTGCTGGTGTGCTCAAATAGTTCTAGCAACAGGTGTATGAGGCAGCTGTGATTTTACACATTCTTTCTTCATGCGTGCTTTATGCGCAAATCAACCAAATTCGCACTATGTGTGAAGGGGCCCTTAACAACACATTACATGTTGTTGGCACAAAATCAGATCCACTGCAATTCCAACATTTCACTCATCATACTTTATCTCTCATAAGAGGCCTACAGTATTTTTTATTCTGGATTTGGTAACTTAGATTTTTGGTAATTCTGCATGTGTTTGAACATCAATCATGTTCCCACACGAGGGTGAAGCTACTGAATACTGTGTTGGTAATATGAGCAGGAGAAGAAGGAACAGCAAGATGTGTAACGCTGGCAGCTGCAGGTTTGGTGATTAAAACGCCCGCCGTTTTTCTCTTTTCCGCAAATATATGTACTTATGTCTCCATATACATTTCTACATGCTTTACTTTTTCTTGTTCCCTCCTTTTTAATATTATTATATTTAAGTAAATATTGGAGGAGTGGGGCACAATTAGTTATACCTAAAAGCTAACGTCAGGTTATCTAGCCGCCTGTAGCAATGTTCATTGTATCTTACAAAATAGTTGGTTCTTTTGTGTTTGATAATCCACATTAATTCATACTTTTATCCACATTTATTTTATATGTATTTGTTAATACCGTTACTGTAGGTTTAACTACGCTATTATACTTTATACACTAATTACCATTTATGTTTATCATGTTAGCTTGCTGGGTATGGTTGGCTTATTAATGGCTAATTTAGCTTTTCTACTATTACTAGCTTATTCTCGTTATTTACAATTTTATTTTACATGGTGTAGATATTTAATGATTCATCAGTTTATGTGTTCTTTTAAAGATATCAACATATAGTACCTAAGTTATTAGGTTTCCATTTGATAGCATAATGATTATACCCTTTATTTTCCTATAGTATGCTAACAGAGTTACTTTAGATAGATACCAATACACTCATACACAGTGTTGTATAGTAACGAAGTAAAAATACTTCACTACTGTACTTAAGTACGTTTTGGGAGACTTTGTACTTTATTTGAGTTTTTTAAATTACTTTCACTTTTACTTCACTACATTTCCGACTTTAATTGCATACTTCTACTCCGATTCATTTTCTATGCGCCATGCTGTTACTCGTTACAAAAAAAAAATGCATACACACACACACACACACACACATGAAAAAGTCATGTTTTCACCCAGAGACACCACTGATTACTAGTGACTGCAACGAAGTCAGGCCAATTGTCATGAGGCATGTCCGGTAGGCTTTTTTGCAGTTGCGCACTTGTTTGTAAGGAAAATGATAATTACATTGATTACAGACCTGCAGCGGATCTGTAATCAACTTTTCTGCAGCGCGGCTTTGCTTTGAACCTTGAACCAATCGAAGCAGTGATTCGCAGATCAAAGCAGTGCTTCAATCTATGATTCGTGGATTCATTGTTTATTTCGCTTTATCCTAATTTTTCCCCACTAAAACCCTGAAGAGCATATGTCTGTGAGTAATATTTAATATTTTTATGTTAAATGGACCTGTTATGGTCTTCTGAAACAGTTGATAAATGTATTTTATAACTTAAAAATAGGACCGATGCTAACGCGTTAGCATGTCTATGGTGTTTTCAATGTTAAAGTCAATGTTAAATTAAAACAAATCAACACAAATGTGCTGATGCGTTTTCTGTATAATTAATGGCTCAGCGTTCGTTGTCGTAAAAGAGTAAAATAGTAATTTTTTAAATTTATTTTTATTCATATATTATAGCAACAACAATAATAGTCTACATAATAGACAATAATAATAGACTAATAATGTTATAATACAATTTTAGAGAAAGAGACAAAAAGAACCTAATGAAACAAAACACAACAGAAAAGATAAAACCATGTAACAATGAAAATAAATAAATACATATAGAAATAAATAAGTATTTCCTGTGAACACCTAGTGAGTAGCCTACTCTCGTTTAGGTTTTGAAACCTTGTTTCTGAAGTGTTTTTCTTTGATGTGCACAATTTTCAGTATTTATGACTAATACTACCAGTAATTTACAAGCCTAGATAAACTTTTATATTAAAAAAAATCAGTCCGTTTTTGATTATTAACATTTACTTGTACTTTTACTTTCAATACTTGAGTACATTTAGCTGTATATTACTTGTCATACTTAAGTACAATAAATACTAGATACTTTGACTTTTACTTGAATAGCATTTCAATCAGTGACTTGAACTTCTACCAAAGTCATTTTTTTAATGGGTATCTGTACTTTTACTTACGTGTGATTTTCTGGTACTTTATACAACACTGCTCATACAGTCATAGGTTCTGTTTCTATAATGAAATACAAGATTTATAGCTTATCCTACTAACTATATTTAATTTTACTAGTAGTCTACATACCAAATTACCTATACTACAATCTTCTCAATCAATCAATCAGTCAATCAATTTTATTTATATAGCGCCAAATCACAACAAACAGCTGCCCCAAGGGGCTTTAATTGTAAGGCAAGGCCATACAATAATTACGGAAAAACCCTAACGGTCAAAACGACCCCCTGTGAGCAAGCACTTGGCGACAGTGGGAAGGAAAAACTCCCTTTTAACAGGAAGAAACCTCCAGCAGAACCAGACTCAGGGAGGGGTAGTCTTCTGCTGGGACTGGTTGGGGCTGAGGGAGAGAACCAGGAAAAAGACATGCTGTGGAAGAGAGCAGAGATCAATCAATCAATCAACTTCAATCAACTTTTTTCTTATATAGCGCCAAATCACAACAAACAGTTGCCCCAAGGCGCTCCATATTGTAAGGCAAGGCCATACAATAATTATGAAAAACCCCAACGGTCAAAACGACCCCCTATGAGCAAGCACTTGGCAACAGTGGGAAGGAAAAACTCCCTTTTAACAGGAAGAAACCTCCAGCAGAACCAGGCTCAGGGAGGGGCAGTCTTCTGCTGAGACTGGTTGGGGCTGAGGGAAAAAACCAGGAAAAAGACATGCCGTGAAGGGGGGCAGAGATCGATCACTAATGATTAAATACAGAGTGATGCATACGGAGCAAAAAGAGAAAGAAACACTCAGTGCATCATGGGAACCCCCCCACAATCTACGTCTAAAGCAGCATAACCAAGGGATAGTCCAGGGTCACCCGATCCAGCCCTAACTATAAGCCTTAGCGAAAAGGAAAGTTTTAAGCCTAATCTTAAAAGTAGAGAGGGTATCTGTCTACCTGATCTGAATTGGGAGCTGGTTCCACAGGAGAGGAGCCTGAAAGCTGAAGGCTCTGCCTCCCATTCTACTCTTACAAACCCTAGGAACTACAAGTAAGCCCGCAGTCTGAGAGCGAAGCGCTCTAATGGGGTAATATGGTACTACGAGGTCCCTAAGATAAGATGGGACCTGATTATTCAAAACCTTATAAGTAAGAAGAAGAATTTTAAATTCTATTCTAGAATTAACAGGAAGCCAATGAAGAGAGGCCAACACGGGTGAGATATGCTCTCTCCTGCTAGTCCCCGTCAGTACTCTAGCTGCAGCATTCTGAACCAACTGAAGGCTTTTTAGGGAACTTTTAGGACAACCTGATAATAATGAATTACAATAGTCCAGCCTAGAGGAAATAAATGCATGAATTAGTTTTTCAGCATCACTCTGAGACAAGACCTTTCTGATTTTAGAGATATTGCGTAAATGCAAAAAGGCAGTCCTACATATTTGTTTAATATGCGCTTTGAATGACATATCCTGATCAAAAATGACTCCAAGATTTCTCACAGTATTACTAGAGGTCAGGGTAATGCCATCCAGAGTAAGGATCTGGTTAGACACCATGTTTCTAAGATTTGTGGGGCCAAGTACAATAACTTCAGTTTTATCTGAGTTTAAAAGCAGGAAATTAGAGGTCATCCATGTCTTTATGTCTCTAAGACAATCCTGCAGTTTAGCTAATTGGTGTGTGTCCTCTGGCTTCATGGATAGATAAAGCTGGGTATCATCTGCGTAACAATGAAAATTTAAGCAATGCCGTCTAATAATACTGCCTAAGGGAAGCATGTATAAAGTGAATAAAATTGGTCCTAGCACAGAACCTTGTGGAACTCCATAATTAACCTTAGTCTGTGAAGAAGATTCCCCATTTACATGAACAAATTGTAATCTATTAGATAAATATGATTCAAACCACCGCTCCTGTGATGTCTTATCTTTCTTATGTCTTATTACTTATTATATTATATATATACTTTTTCTTGAGCTGCTTGGGTGGTTATGGAGAGTTCCCATGGGATAAAAAATCTTTTCAACCTACCATCCCTGGTTCTCAAGACCAGGCACCTAAGTGGCTCTACTCTACTCTTTTCTACTCTCTTATTTTACTCTTCCTTTTTAGATATTTAGATATACCTTTATATACCAGCCTAGTTACACCTTAGAACTGTAATATAATATATAAGATATACCTTACTGAATTTTCATGGTATTTAGCATGATTATGATACTATTTTATGTTCTGTTGTACATTGTACATTTATATATTATATTGTATTGCTCGTACACTATTAAAATCAACAACAGAACCGTGACTGTGACTATGGTACTGTGAAACATCCATTATCGCTTTGAAGTGGTTCAGAGAAAGAACAAATTGAGTTTTTGATTCTTTTCCACCAACATTCAGTCACTATCTGCTAAAGTGGAAGAATAAACCTTCAGTCATGGTGGCTGAGCAGGTGTTTCTGAGCTGTACTTGGGCCAAACATCAGCTTTGAAGTGAACCCGCTGTGAAGCCTTTTGCACCACCTGGATGGAGCCGATCTTCCGGCTCCTGTGGGTGCAGATGACCCCGCTGACCGGAGAAGTTACCACAGGGCATTACCACTTCATTTCAACACTGAGACAACATCTCAGGTACAAAACCTGTGTTTATGTACTTTCCCGTCTGCTGCAGCTGGCTCATGTCAGGCGCCGACTGGAGTGAAGCTTTATTCCGTGTTAACCAGCTTATCGCTGCGTGTTCTTCTCTTTGGAGCAGCTGTGAGGCTCCCTAATTAAAATCTGATAGGATGAGGTCTGGGACTCAAATGTGATCACGCGTGCAAGGAAGCACGTACAAGCTGACATGCACGACAAAGCCACTTATCCCCCCAACAAGCACACACACACACACACACACACACACTGAAGGACAGCCTTGTACATCCCTGAGGCGGGAAGTCTGGATCTCTGGTTTAGTGAAGTTTGGATAGAAAACACTGCAGGGCTGACGTGATTTATCTCACTGCACGATGTCTGGGATGTTTGTTTTTGTGTTTAACAGTCAAACTGGTGCAAACAACTGTGCAAAGTGTAAAAATCATGTCTGTGAGTGCAACAAACCCTTTTATTTTATAGCACAGTGAGGGAGGTTCAAGTATTTAGTTAACTGGAAATTTGAAATGTAAAAGTCACAGTAAGACGATGAGGCATGAAGCAATCGTCGTAGAACACGGGTTGTTCACAAAAATTCCGAATAATAACCGACGTAATCACCAGTTTGGAGGCTGGGATCATGTGACCAAAAAAGTGGATTTTTGTCGTCTTATTCTTATTCTTATTGTGATTCTAATCCTAAACCTCATTTGTGAACATGTTTTGCATGTGCCTGGAAATTTGCAGGAATATGCACAAAATATTGTGCTTACGTTTTCGTAGGATATCATACGAGCCACTTCATAAGAACACGTTAGTGTGATTTGTCCATCTGGGAGATCACGTGCAAAGGTTCGGAAATACACATTTTCTTTGAAGGCTGTTCTGTATATACTGCAAAAAGTGACATCTAAGAAAGTAAAAAAAAAAAACTTGTTTAAAGAAAATGTGTCTTCATTTTTGTCTAAACAGAAAAATAATCTTGTCAAGCATTTTTTACATCAGGAAAAATGTCTTATTTTGGGAAAATGTATCTCGGTTCGGTAATTTTAAAAGCTTGAAGTAACCGCTCACAGCTATTTAACCACTTACAGTGAATGCAGACCTTCCACATAGTTACAAAACTCAATGATTCACAATGCTTTGAGTCAATTTTCTGATTTTACTGCGAGTAAAATCAGATGATGGCTAAGCACCATCATCTGATTTTGAAAGTGAAACAGATATGTGTTTTAATGCACAGTATAACCAAAGCCGATTTGTATGGAAGATTTTTTGTTCTCAAATAATCAGTTTTTTCTTCTGAAGACAGTGTGTTATAGTCATTAACTTTCCAGTGCTGTACTGAACTGTAGTGCCACTGTTGACCACTGGAGGCACCCAGTGGCTCTGTAAATAAGGCTTTATAGTGCAGCAGATAACAGAATATTTACAGAGGAATCCTTCAAATGGTGATACAAGCATCAAATTTGGCAAAAGTACACCTTGGATATTACTCTTTTGAAAAAACCAACGGGCCACTTGAATTTTCAATAGGTGGCCATGTAGGGGTCAATTGAAGAATTACATAGGGGTCAAAATCTAAAAATGCTCCAGTCGTATTGAAAATTATACCACATTATTTGTCTGATTGTAAAGATTCCAAAAAGGTATAGTTTGGACTATCTATGACTGAATTCTATAGAGTTATGGGGTAAAAACAACGAGAATGGTGACAAATTTCAGTTTCAGTTTGTACAGGGGTCAAAAGTTAGAGTTGCTCCAATTTTGGTCAAAGGTGATGCAAATTATTGGTTGAGTTAATAGGGTTTTAAAAAGGAATAGTTTGCACCATGTGTCATGCTTAGTTATCATGTTACGGGGTAACATATGTCATATATGTCATAGAATTCAATGGACGTCAACATTATTTGACCTTTACTTTAGAGACCAAGCATTCAACACAATCAAAACTATTCCATTTATTAATCCAAGTAGCGCAATCAACAATATGCACCATTTTTTTTTAACTAAAATTAGAGCAACTTTATCTTTTGACCCCTGTACAAACTGAAATTGACCTTTATCACCATTCTTAAGGTCCAGGATTCAGATTCTGCCAATCTCGCATTCTTCCTGTAGGTCTGGAATTTTGTCAGGAATGTGTGTCTGGTGTGAAACTCATGCCAAGTCAGTGGATAATATTTATATAGAAGGTGTTGTGAAGTTCCTGAGGAAACTACAGGAGCAACCACAAGAGTCTTTACTCAATTTCCACGCAGGATTTCCTGAGCGGGTTCTTGCATCAACCTGCACAGTTCGGTGACGAACAGGGAGAGGAGGTGTTTGGTTAGACACGAGAAGGTAAGATATAATTCAATGAGCCCATGTGTGACAAACCGACTTTTTCGTCGAGCCCAAAGCTGCTGACTTGAAGACTTCTTCAGTAAACATCACTCCTGTCTAATTTGAAGTTATTGTCATATTGAATTTAGAGGCAGAACAGGAAACTGAGGCAACAGCCACAATCACCACAATCCCTTGCGCGCTTTCCTCAGGCAAGCTACAAATCAATCCGCTCCGTCATCATGAAGAATGTCTCAATTCCTGGAAAAGTCCTTAGAGACATCCTGGAGGAGATCTGAGCGAGAAACAGTTATTGGCTCTGCTGGTAATCTCATAGTGTTTAGATACTGCAGGTAATTGGCCAAAATAACAAAAACAACTCTGGTAAAAATCATTATATGTTGCATAATTACTTGTCTGGTTAATTTAAAGATATTTGATAGATAATATATGGAATCGTCAAGATGTCTGTGGGCTCACTGCATTTAACTAACTAACTAGGTTAATTCACAGGGAACATTACTGGGACACAAACCTTGGACAACTTCAAAGATGGCTAACCATGACCTATTTTAAGAGGTCAAAAGGTCACATTCCATTTCCTATTTTTATGCTCATACAGCCGAGTGTGTTTTAGCATCGTGTTATATTTGGGGGAGGTGATGGTCTGATGGTAAAAGCGTTGGGCTTGAGACCAGAAGATCCTCGGTTCAAATCCCAGCCTGACTGGAAAATCACTAACAGCCCTTGGGCAAGGTCTTTAATCCACTATTGCTCCCGGTGTGTAGTGAGCACCTTGTATGGCAGCAGCCTCACATCGGGGTGAATGTGAGGCATTATTGTAAAGCACTTTGAGCATCTGAGGCAGATGGGAAAGCGCTATATAAATGCAGTCCATTTACCAAACTAACTAAAACTAACTAAATAAATGAAACACATTTTTAAAATTGTTTGAATTTGATTTTTCCACAAAATGTGAACATTTTTGTGTTGAAATTACATGCATACGTACTTTTATTTCTGAGGTATGTCACTAAATTACAGCTAATTTTATTGTTGGGTGCCATGGCGAATATTGTGATTTGACCCCATGAAGGATATGCACATTTGAATGCACAAGACTCCTGTGGGAGCGGTGTCTTATCAGTCCAACAAATATCCAGTAAATCCTCCGGATAAACTCCGTCCTCATTTTATCCAGAGTTCTTGAGAACAGAATCTCTTGATGCCAACAGTATGATTACTCACTGTGACCGTTGCTGTTCAAGGGTCATAAAAGCCCTGCCATACTCTATGATGTCACCAAAGTGTATCATGGTGTTGCTGCATTCTAATCCAGATGTTCACAATCCTGACTTGTTTGTAGACCAAGCAAATTTCGATCATATTGTCACTATAAGATTGTGAGTCCTTTAATTGGTTAATAAGAAACAAAATAATAGTGGTGCTGAATAAAATCTTTTTTATGACTTAAATGGTTAACAAAATTCCAAAGGGACTATATTTTTAAGACGAGTGTGTTTTATTTCCCCTCAGAAGAGGAAAACAAAGACAGCAAACAAAGATCTGGCAGTTATTCAATCCAGAGTCACTTTCATCAGGTCTCCTGTTCCAATTTAGAGGGTTTCGGTCAGAAGGTGCTGAGAGAGTGTTTGGTGTACAAACACCCGATGAGAACATGAGGCCACGATAATTAATGTGGAGCAGGTGAGACACGTCTGCACCTGGAACATAGAGGGCCTTCCCCTAAGTCATAAAATAATGATTGCCCAACAAATTAATTTCACTCCTCATTGGCGCTGAGTGATGAAGCCTTTTTTTATTGCATCAAATCACAGCGTGAGTCCAAGCCCGAGGCGTCCAAACTCACCAACCTCAGCACACACATAGGCAACAGTGGTGAGGACGAACTGCTTTGGGTGTCATTCAGACTTGCTCCCCCTTCTCAGTAAGATGCTTTTCTATTCCTTTCTTTGATTTGAGATACTAGTTTTGATTGAGTTTTAAACACTACTTTAAACAGCTTTGAGCTCCTTTTAATCTGGTTTATTCTGGATGTCCAGAAAAGAAGGTGGTGACCAAGCGGTTAAGTGCATTTTCTTTCTAGAGTGGAAGGTTCCTGGTTCAAACCCACCCTTGCCCAATCATCTAATGTGGCATTGTGCCAGGATGGGCATCTGTTGTCAAACTTGTGCCAAATCAACATGCAGATCCAACTGGTAACCCAGAGTGAAAGGAGAGCAGCTGAAGACACTGACTTATTGTATTTCCACACTGTGCTGAACCAGTATTAAAATGGTTCAAAGTAACACAGTAATGTGATTTTAACTGTATTTCTTTTCTTATTCAATTAAAACAATGTTTCTTTGACCATGCCAAAGAATGATTCCACTTTGGTTGAGCTAGTAGAGGATGAGCACGAGGTTTGGTGTTCGAATCCCATTGGGAACCACTTTATCTTGGTTATGAATTAGCATTGTTAGCAAGAAAGTGGCAGGTGACCAAAGATTCATGCATTTTATAGTTAAATTTGATTTATCCTTTATTTAACCAGGTTAGTCCCATTGAGACCAAGACCTCTTTTGCAGGGAGACCTGGACAATTATAAAGTTTCCAATTCACCTAACCTGCATGTCTTTTAAATGTGGGAGGAAACCTGAGCACCCGGAGGGAGCCCACACAAACATGAGGAGAACATGCAAACTCCACACAGAAAGGCCACAGGGGGGAATCAAACCCATGACCTTCTTGCTGTGAGGCAACAGTGCTAACCGCTAAGCCACTGTGCTGCCCCAAAACACCAAATTTTGCACAGACATGGTTTGATATATAATAAAAATGTTTACATACAATGCCAGGATAAATTTTCCCCCTGGGGATAATAAATAGCAAAATCCAAGATGGCCACTCTACCATTCCGGAATGGAGACTTTCAGGGACCCACAATGCAGCACACATTTAGAATAGTTGTTGTCATTCCACTCTCATTGATGGCTGTGTTAACTCGAGTGAATTAACATTATTGTAGCAGAAATTTTAAGTCTCGAAACACCAGTACTTGAAAAAAAAAAAAATCATAGTCTGTATATAAACTAGAGAAAACCTGTGTGACTAATGCTAACAGGCTAACCTCACTTTGTGTGTTTATTAAATCATATTTTTGGGGACTGGGCAGTGTTTGTCATAATCCTTTTCTTTGTTGTGGACATTAAAAGTTATGAGCTGCTTATTTCTCAGTAATCATACATTAACAGGACCTAATGAATGAAGCCAACAACAGCTGCTAAAAGTGCTAATGCTGTTAGCATACAACAATAAAGGGGACCAACATAAGTGACTTAATTTTGGGAGTAATTCTAATGGTTAAATGGTTAAACTCCAGGTGAGGAATTTGCCAAAAGGCACCCAGACTCTCAGACCAGGAGAAACAAACTTCTCTGGTCTGATGAGACAAAGATTGAACTCTTTGGTGTGAATGTATGGAGGAAACCAGGCACCATCCCTACAGTGAAGCATGGTGGAGGCAGCATCATGCTGTGGGGATGTTTTTCAGCAGCAGGAACTGGGAGACTAGTCAGGATTGAGGGAAAGATGAATGCAGCAATGTACAGAGACATCCTGGATGAAAACCTGCTCCAGAGTGCTCTTGACCTCAGACTGGGTGGACTGTTCATCTTTTATGCAGGACATTGACCCTAAACACACAGCCAAGATAAGAAAAGAACAGCTTCAGGACAACTCTGTGAATGTCCTTGAGTGGACCAGCCAGAGCCCAGACCTGAATCTGATTGAACATCTCTGGAGAGATCTGAAAATGGCTGTGCACCGATGCTCTCCATCCAACCTGATTGAGCTTGAGAGGTGCTGCAAAGAGGAATGGACAAAATTGCCCAAAGATAAGTGCACCAAGCTTGTGGCATCATATTCAAGAAGACTTGAGGCTGTAATTGCTGCCAAAGGTGCATCAACAAAGTATTGAGCAAACGGTGTGAATACTTATGTACATGTGATTTCTTAGTTTTTTATTTTTAATAAATTTGCAATAATAATAATGATAAAAAACTTTTTTCATGTTGTCATTATGGGGTGTAGTGAGTAGAATTTTTTACTTCAATTTGGAATAAGGCTGTAACATAAGAAAATGTGGAAAAGGTGCAGCGCTGTGCATGCTTTCCGGATGCACTGTACATGAAGCAATCATTCGGCGTCATGCTTTTGTTGATTTTGTCTCCTAGCAACAATGCATTAGAGACTCAGTCCACTTTAATGTTGAGCACATATTTGGCTTCCCATGTCAGAACAGCATCCTCTCAGGTCCTATCAGTGAATCTCAAAATGTACACAGTTGTTTGTTTTTATGGCACTGACTTCACCATGGTAACCCCACACACCAAAAACCTGCTGCTCATTTGGTGCATCTGTTGGACCACTGGAACCTCTCTGACCTCTTAGACCCGAGAAGTCGTCAGAGGGGCCAACTCAGGAACCTGTCTTCAAAATCACATCTGCTAACATCTTTTGTTAAACACTGGCATCTCAGCCCAGTCTCACGTTTTTTTTTTTTTTGTGCTCCCGTGACAAAATTTGACTCATTTCAAATTTTCATGATGGTTTTTTTTTTTTTTAACTCACTATTACTAATCCTACTCCTTCCCCCCACCCTAACCATAACCACCCAGATCCCCCCACTTTTAATTTTGTGCAGCCATCACGGAATGAATTAGATGAATTTGTGCTGCTGTGACAAAAATGAGGCGCTTTTCCTCACAATATCACAAAACAATAGATTAATGTATATTTCGTGCTGGTGAATCACGACTTTCCGTGACACTGAGTTGGGCATCAACATTTTTTTCACAGAAGGGCCCTCAAAAATCAGACTCGGGTGGTCACTCAGAATTTTGGGCTTGATGGTCCCTCAGTTTCCCTGAGGGAGTTTTCCCAAGGGATTCATAAAGTTCTATCTAATCTAATCTAAGATAATCTAATCTAATCTAATCTAATCTAATGTTATCACAGACCTCGTAACTTTAAATTGCATTTTTGCACAATATGGTCTAAATCACATAGTTTCAACATAAGATACAAAACATTAAATGTTAAAGTTGTGATGTATTTGGTGCTTAAAGCACACGTGTTAATTCAAGAAACATTAAGCAAACATTTACAAGAATCAAGAAGATTTTTTTTAAAGAACCACCTCTAGTCTAGGATAAATTTAAGGCCGTGACTATTCGCACGGCGGCCGTGTCCATAACTCTCATTTGGCTATTCGCACGGCAAGACTCTGGTGGCAAAACGTGGAACCGCTTGTATAAACAAACATACTGCATTCAAGATGTCTTAACTCCATAATATTTTTCAATTTTGATAATTTTTTTTTTATATTTGGCCATGTCCATAACTCTCATTTCAGTATTTGCACAGCAAGACTCTGGTGGCAAAAGGCCGACCCTATTCAAACGGCGTCCGTGTCCATAACTCTCTTTTAATGCAGTATGTTTGTTTGTACAAGTAGTTCCAAGTCTTGCCGTACATTCTGGAGTATAAGTCATGTTGTTTTTACTAGTTTGGGAGCCCAGTTACTTATACTGCAGTGCAATTTATAGACCGAAAAACCACATTTCTTTATTGATAATAATGATTTTCCCAGGAATCAAAATATACTGAGTAAAAAAATAAAAATAACAAAATAAAAACAACTCTAAAACAAAAAACGGATACGTGACTTATATATTTGAGATCACAAATAGAGCTGTCAACTGTCGCTTTCTCTCAATTTTTTCAATTTATTTTCTTTTGTATAGTACCAAATCACAACAGAGTTGCCTCAAAGCGCTTCACACAGGTAAGGTCTAACCTTACCAACCCCCAGAGCAACAGTGGTAAGGAAAAACTCCCTCTGAGGAAGAAACCTCAAGCAGACCAGACTCAAAGGGGTGACCCTCTGGTTGGGCCATGATACAAACATACATAAATTACAGAACAATTCACAGAACAATTCACGGACGAATATACAAGAAATGCTGTTGGTGCACAGGACAGGAGGGTCTCCAGCACAAATACAACTCCCATCTCTGGATGGAGCTGCACCTTAAACAGAAAGAAAAAAACAGAATCAGGCATCAGAAAGACAAAAAATACGGTATAATTTGCCAGAATTAAACAACAAGAAAAACAGAAGAAATACTAAGGTGATCGCCGGCCACTAGCCCTAAACTTCATTAAAAGACCAAGAATTTAGGTAAAGTTGAGGCCGCGGCCCGCTCCAATTACTAATAAATGAATTAAAAGAGTAAAAGTGTAAAACAAAACTGTACCAGTATGCTAGCCATATGAAAGTGAAAATAACTGTTGGGAAAGTGTAGGTACACGGACCCACAACAGGGGGCGCAAATGAACGGACAATGGAGGAAGTCAAATAACAACACTTTACTGTTGTGAAAGGGCACAACAAACACAACAGATTACAACAATAGACAAAAAGTCAAATCACAAAAGGTGTCGTGTGGGCAGGCTCGAAGATAGAAGACGTCTGTCCAAAGCAGAACCGGAACCACACGATTTCCTCCGCCACCAGACCCCGGGAATACTGGAGCCTCCAAGTCCCGAACTCCCAGGTGGCCACTGCCTCCGCGTGTCGGACCTGGTACCGCTGGCGAGGAACAAAAAACAATTAAATGTGGGCGCGTATGCACCCAGTAATCCACAAGGCAGGAAAACCACCTCCACCTCTCGTTGGAAAAAGAGTCTGCTATACAATACACAAAAGGTTACTGTCGAAAAAATCTCACAATCAGCTGAGAACGTTACCTTCCTGGTAAAGCGATATCTCGGCAAAGAGGTGGAGATGACGTCTTGCTGATATACCGATGCTGATCAGATGAGTGGTGACAGCTGTCATAGGTGATGAGTGTCAGCTGTCACCCCGGCTGCTCCTGTGAGGCGGCAGCGCCCTCTGGTGCCTGGAGCCCGCACTCCAGGCAGGGTGCCCTCTGGTGGTGGTGGGCCAGCAGTACCTCCTCTTCAGCGGCCCACACAACAATAACTGCGTCTTAAGTCTGGACTTGAAAGTCTCCACAGAATCTGACTGTTTTATTGACGCAGGGAGATCATTCCACAGAACAGGGGCACGATAAGAGAAAGCTCTGTGACCCACAGACTTCTTATTCACCCTGAGAATGTAAAGCCTGGGCCGGTACGTAAGGTTTAATTAGGTCAGCTAGGTAGAGAGGTGCCAATCCATGAATAATTTTATAGGTTAGTAGCAGAATCTTAAAATCTGATGTCACTGGGACAGGAAGCCAGTGAAGGGATGCCAAAATGGGTGTAATGTGGTCGAACTTTCTGCTTCATGTCAAAAGTCTGGCTGCAGCATTTTGAACCAATTGGAGACCCCTAATGCTAGATTGTGGTAAACCAGAAAATAGAACATTGCAGTAGTCCAATCTAGAAGAGATAAATGCATGGATCAGGGTCTCAGCATCAGCCATAGACAGGATGGGACGAATCTTTGCTATATTTCGCAGGTGGAAGAAAGCAGTCCTAGTAATACACTCAACAAAAATATAAACGCAACACTTTTGGTTTTGCTCCCATTTTGTATGAGATGAACTCAAAGATCTAAAACTTTTTTTACATACACAATATCACCATTTCCCTCAAATATTGTTCACAAACCAGTCTAAATCTGTGATAGTGAGCACTTCTCCTTTGCTGAGATAATCCATCCCACCTCACAGGTGTGCCATATCAAGATGCTGATTAGACACCATGATTAGTGCACAGGTGTGCCTTAGACTGCCCACAATAAAAGGCCACTCTGAAAGGTGCAGTTTTGTTTTATTGGGGGGGGATACCAGTCAGTATCTGGTGTGACCACCATTTGCCTCATGCAGTGCAACACATCTCCTTCGCATAGAGTTGATCAGATTGTCAATTGTGGCCTGTGGAATGTTGGTCCACTCCTCTTCAATGGCTGTGTGAAGTTGCTGGATGTTGGCAGGAACTGGTACACGCTGTCGTATATGCCGGTCCAGAGCATCCCAAACATGCTCAATGGGTGACATGTCCAGTGAGTATGCCGGCCATGCAAGAACTGGGACATTTTCAGCTTCCAAGAATTGTGTACAGATCCTTGCAACATTGGGCCGTGCATTATCCTGCTGCAACATGAGGTGATGTTCTTGGATGTATGGCACAACAATGGGCCTCAGGATCTCATCACGGTATCTCTGTGCATTCAAAATGCCATCAATAAAATGCACCTGTGTTCTTCGTCCATAACAGACGCCTGCCCATACCATAACCCCACCGCCACCATGGGCCACTCGATCCACAACATTGACATCAGAAAACCGCTCACCCACACGACGCCACACACGCTGTCTGCCATCTGCCCTGAACAGTGTGAACCGGGATTCATCCGTAAAGAGAACACCTCTCCAACGTGCCAAACACCAGCGAATGTGAGCATTTGCCCACTCAAGTCGGTTACGACGACGAACTGGAGTCAGGTTGAGACCCCAATGAGGACGACAAGCATGCAGATGAGCTTCCCTGAGACGGTTTCTGACAGTTTGTGCAGAAATTCTTTGGTTATGCAAACCGATTGTTTCAGCAGCTGTCCGAGTGGCTGGTCACAAATGATCTTGGAGGTGAACATGCTGGATGTGGAGGTCCTGGGCTGGTGTGGTTACACGTGGTCTGCGGTTGTGAGGCTGGTTGGATGTACTGCCAAATTCTCTGAAACGCCTTTGGAGACGGCTTATGGTAGAGAAATTAACATTCAATACACGAGCAACAGCTCTGGTTGACATTCCTGCTGTCAGCATGCCAACTGCACGCTCCCTCAAATCTTGCGACATCTGTGGCATTGTGCTGTGTGATAAAACTGCACCTTTCAGAGTGGCCTTTTATTGTGGGCAGTCTAAGGCACACCTGTGCACTAATCATGGTGTCTAATCAGCAAAGGAGAAGTGCTCACTATCACAGATTTAGACTGGTTTGTGAACAATATTTGAGGGAAATGGTGATATTGTGTATGTGGAAAAAGTTTTAGATCTTTGAGTTCATCCCATACAAAATGGGAGCAAAACCAAAAGTGTTGCGTTTATATTTTTGTTGAGTGTATTTCTAATGTGGAGGCCAAAGGACAACGAAGGATCAAAAGTTACCCCAAGGTTCCTCACTTTTGTCAGTGTGATGTATGACACGCGAGCCTAGGCTGAGTGTTAACTGGTCAAATTGATGCTGATGTCTCACTGGACCAAGAACCATCATTTCAGTCTTATCAGAGTTTAAAAGTAGGAAGTTTCTAGACATCCAACTTCTCACTGCTGCAAGGCAATCTTCTAAGGATTCTCTCCGACTCTTCGGGGTCACACTTCTCCAAAATTGGATAAACTTGTACATGTGGCTTTCTCTGTGAGACTCGCCTGCTCCCAGTGTAGTTTTGAGTTGCAGGGAACACCCCTTACAGTGTGACATTTTTTTTTATATTCCTGAAGTTTTCACGCCCCTCCATGATGACAGATTTGGAGATAATGTATATGAAAGTAACACTAAACCAACACTAAAAATATTCACAAAATAAAGTGCATTAGCCAGGTGCTGTTATGTGGAAATCTGCAATGTATTCATGCTGCTGGAAGTGCATTGATCAGCTAAAAGATAAATAAATAAATAAATTGATTAATATATAGAAGGATGTTGAAGATGCAATACATTCTGGGTCGATTTTTCCAGTACATGGTAGGTGTATAGTTGTGCTGCCTCCGTTGGGGGAAACTCGAGTTGCTGACAAGACTGATTCTTGAGGCGCACCCCCGTGGTCAGTAGGGGCACTGGAACAATGCGGTGGGGGATACAATAGCAATTGAATCCTTTTGGCGTGTTCTGCTGTCGTCGATCAGCTTCCTACGACTGCATTCAACAGCAATGCAGGCTGCGTGTCGTGTTACACCACTTAGCCACTTAGCTGGTAGATCACATTAGCTACAAATGACAGGGACATGCACTTGGCTTTGTTACTTAATGGGTGTTCCCAGTGCGTGCAAACTAGCGTCTTTGAAAGTCTTGTAGATCACGTGAGTGGTGCTGACTGGTTACAAAACCTGTGTTTTTAGATTTCAAAGTGTTATTTTCATGCTAACTTTTACAAAGCATATAAGAAACATTGTAGAGTTTTACAGAACTGTTTCGGAGTGTTTTTTGCCACCCATATGTTAAAGTGAAGTGGCCTCTGTGTACGTGTATGCGTGTGTACGTGTGTTCACCCTCGACAATGGAAGAGCTAATGTCAACTCGACTGGGGAGAGTTGACATTAGCTGTTTGCTATGCCTATGTATTTTGGGTCAAGGATAAATGTTGCAAAAACGGAATGTTGATAGGACTAATATTTTTGGAGAAATTGGGGATATTAGGTAAAATCAGGCAGCAGGGTGGATTAGTGGTTAGCACTGTTGCCTCACAGCAAGAAGGTCATGGGTTCAATTCCCACCTGTGGTCTTTCTGTGTGAAGTTTGCGTGTTCTCCTCGTGTTTGTGTGGGTTCTCTCCGGGTGCTCCGGCTTCCTCCCACATCCAAAGAGACACAGGTTAGGTGGATTGGAAACTTTAAATTGTCTGTAGGTGTGCGTTCGGGTGGGAATGTATTTATTTATCTATATGTGGCATCCTGTCCAGGGTGAACCCCGCCTCACACTCTATGACTGCTGGGATAGGCTCCACCTTTAATTGGAGTAAGCGGTTGAAGATGAGTGAGAGACTGAGGCAAAAAACAGTGAACAATGCACGTTGAAATCACCATTAATCAGTCCCTGGAAACCAGGGACAAGCTCTGAACAAAGGAATTATCGCATCCTTGCCAGCTGTAAAACATGACATCAACCAAATGTGCCAAATTATAAATACAATTACTCACAAAACTTTCTCATTTTAGTTTCCTGCACTTTCAGTTAAAATCATTATAGAAACTTTGCATAATTTATTACCACCCTTGAAAAATGTCAGCTACCTATTTTATAAACACTACCCAATCTAGAACCCATGGATCCACATTGGCAACGCGCTAGTGTTGGAAAATTATGTTTGAGTTCACAACTAGCTGCCATTATGCTGCCTACTCATTCTGATTGGCTATCAGTGTGTCGCGTCGCTCAGTATTTGCATAATATAGAGTTCCTAGGGACCATTGTCTCTTGCCATCTCAAAACATCCACTCTGATTGAAAATGAATGTCATGTTGTTGTTTTGCCTTGGTCGCTTGCTGTTGCTTGTAGCTAAAGTAACAGTAGGTTTATTGCAGAAATTGTTGTAGTACTGCGTTGTAACAGTAACGGCATTATGGGCAAAGCCAGTGTAGAGATGAGAACCTACCGAGAACACATTTATAAGACTTTGGTATTTTTACTGCATAGTTTGTCTACTTTTAACAAGTGGCATTAGCTAACTTTGTAACATCAGAACTGGTGCCCAGACTAAGCGCTGGGGTTGAACTGTGGGTCCAGACTCAGCGGGTGGATTCCAGTGGCACATATCACTGGAGAAATGAAAAACTGTTGCCTTGGACATTAAAAGAAAAGACAATTGGATGAAGCAGTAAGAAGCTGTAATCACCTTGGGAGTCTTTTAGTTTTAACAAAGAGCTACAGGACCCGTTAACGTCGTGTTTGCTGACTGATTCAGTGGCATGCCAACCGCTTATTGAGCTTTGAGTAAACATAAACAGTGTTCTATAGTTTTATGATTGGAATCCCTCACCTCCTCAGGCAAATGGATGATTGTTTATTGTTGTTTTCTTTGTGTGATGTAATTGTTTTAATGTATGATGTGTATTGTCCTTGTGTTATACGGAGCTGCTGAACAGGCGAAACAAATTTCAGATCCATGATCTGACAATAAAGTTCATATCTATCTATCTATCTATCTATCTATCTATCTATCTATCTATCTATCTATCTATCTATCTATCTATCTATCTATCTATCTATCTATCTATCTATCTATCTATCTATCTATCTATCTATCTATCTATCTATCTATCTATCTATCTATCTATCTATCTATCTATCTATCTATCTATCTATCTATCTATCTATCTATCTATCTATCTATCTATCTATCTATCAAAGCACTTGTGATTGATTGGTGACGTTGTATGATGAAGTATACATCGTCAAAAATACCACCACAACCAGATGGATATTTACTTGTGCATTTAAATAAAGGTACGTAGAGCACGTAGAACACGTCAGCCCTCTCAGACCTTTCATATGGGGTTGTTTATGAATGCATTTTGTTTCGGAGGACTAGCTTGAAGTAGCAAAGTTTACGATGTGGAACCTGGGGTACCATTCCATGCCATAGGTATTAAAGGCACTGTGCTGTGGTGGTTTGAATCATATTATCTAATAGATTACAATTGTTCATGTAAATGGGGAATCTTCTTCACAGGACTAAGGTTAATTATGGAGTTCCACAAGGTTCTGTGCTAGGACCAATTTTATTCACTTTATACATGCTTCCCTTAGGCAGTATTATTAGACGGCATTGCTTAAATTTTCATTGTTACGCAGATGATACCCAGCTTTATCTATCCATGAAGCCAGAGGACACACACCAATTAGCTAAACTGCGGGATTGTCTTACAGACATAAAGACATGGATGACCTCTAATTTCCTGCTTTTAAACTCAGATAAAACTGAAGTTATTGTACTTGGCCCCACAAATCTTAGAAACATGGTGTCTAACCAGATCCTTACTCTGGATGGCATTACCCTGACCTCTAGTAAAACTGTGAGAAATCTTGGAGTCATTTTTGATCAGGATATGTCATTCAAAGCGCATATTAAACAAATATGTAGGACTGCTTTTTTGCATTTACGCAACATCTCTAAAATTAGAAAGGTCTTGTCTCAGAGTGATGCTGAAAAACTAATTCATGCATTTATTTCCTCTAGGCTGGACTATTGTAATTCATTATTATCAGGTTGTCCTAAAAGTTCCCTGAAAAGCCTTCAGTTTATTCAAAATGCTGCAGCTAGAGTACTAACGGGGACTAGAAGGAGAGAGCATATCTCACCCATATATTGGCCTCTCTTCATTGGCTTCCTGTTAATTCTAGAATAGAATTTAAAATTCTTCTTCTTACTTATAAGGTTTTGAATAATCAGGTCCCATCTTATCTTAGGGACCTCATAGTACCATATCACCCCAATAGAGCGCTTCGCTCTCAGACTGCAGGCTTACTTGTAGTTCCTAGGGTTTGTAAGAGTAGAATGGGAGGCAGATCCTTCAGCTTTCAGGCTCCTCTCCTGTGGAACCAGCTCCCAATTCGGATTAGGGAGACAGACACCCTCTGTAGTTTTAAGATTAGGCTTAAAACTTTCCTTTTTGCTAAAGCTTATAGTTAGGGCTGGATCAGGTGACCCTGAACCATCCCTTAGTTATGCTGCTATAGACTTAGACTGCTGGGGGGTTCCCATGATGCACTGAGTGTTTCTTTCTCTTTTTGCTCTGTATGCACCACTCTGCATTTAATCATTAGTGATTGATCTCTGATCTCTTCCACAGCATGTCTTTTTCCTGGTTCTCTCCCTCAGCCCCAACCAGTCCCAGCAGAAGACTGCCCCTCCCTGAGCCTGGTTCTGCTGGAGGTTTCTTCCTGTTAAAAGGGTGTTTTTCCTTCCCACTGTTGCCAAGTGCTTGCTCACAGGGGGTCGTTCTGACCGTTGGGGTTTTTACGTAATTATTGTATGGCCTTGCCTTACAATATAAAGCGCCTTGGGGCAACTGTTTGTTGTGATTTGGCGCTATATAAATAAAATTGATTGATTGATTGATTGATGGGGTTAGAATCACCACTCGGAACCTGACAGGGTTTTTGTGGCATCAACCATAGCAGGAGAGCAATAATTAACTCTATTTAATCACATGTAGTCGTGTGCATGTGAACTCCCTCAGTAATTTGTGCTTTAAGCTGCCTTTGTGCATGCACACAGATGTTGTTGCCCTCAGCAGGTGAAAGACGACCTTTTTAAGTGTCTTCTTCAAGCATCCGAGCCACATGAGTGCATGTTTTTCTGCTGTGTGCCTGCATGTGTTGGAGCGCTGTGCGTGCTATGGACCAGTCTCCAGGGGAAGTTGCAATGATTCCACTGGCATTGATTTATTGCTCCGTTTCTGCACACCATCGTGCTGTGGTTATTTATTTACACAAAGACTTACATGAATGTTGTCCCTGGTGGATGCTCCTCCTTAACTCCTGTGGGATTTTACAGTGAATTATCCCTCAAATGTGGAGCTACAAATGAATCAGCACACAAATAAAATTGCACAATGTGAAGTGCATCAGATAATCCAGAACAAGCAGCAGTGGAGTTGATGCTCAACAGATGCAGACTTTGGAAACAAACAAGTGATATGTAAAATTAAAACTACAATTACCTAGAAAACAATGGTGCTCAAATTCCTTTGAAGAAGAAGAAGAAATACAGTCAGTGCTTTTGAGGCCCTGAGCATCATTTATGTTGGTGTTTATCCCCTGGATTGT